>NW_010202358.1:27522-104337 GCF_000695765.1 Mesitornis unicolor
GCCTCTGAAGTTACATGCACACTGGTGTCCCTGGCAGAGAGAGAACACTGCATCCCATTCCCTGGGCTGAGATTCTGAGCTATGCATTTTGAGTATATTCTTGATTTATGACCTCCCTTTCTGGGCAGTAATGGCATGAATAGATCCTTTTTGTTTTTACAATATATAAATAGGTTAACAATGAAGCCAGTGAAACCATGTTCTGATGCTCTGAGCCCTTGAAGATTATTTGTACCTATCTGAGTTAGCTTGCTGTTACCCATGTACCACGTGAATATTAATACTTAACTAAATCTGATTTTGTGGCAGTAGACCAGCAAGAGCCATCTAGTTTTAACAAGATGCTGGTGTAACTGGCAATTGCCGAGTTCTTAGGCTAAAATGTAGCTTTCATTGTTATGTCAATACTTCAGCAGGTTTATATGTCTGTTTCTGAGAGTCTAGTGTGTTTAACTGATAATAATTCCCTCTTCCTCAGTGCTCACATGAGCACTCTAAACTTTTGGTACAGATGCAAGCTGAAATTATTATTTTCTGGAAATAAAATTATCTGTGGAATTTTCAAACACATGATCGTATCAGTGAAAAGAACTACAAATTTCAGAACTATCGAGTTCATTTTAGATTTTGTCAACTTAATCTACTAGGTGATTTATTAACAGTTATCATCACTGATAGGTAGTAATTCAATCTAAGTTTTAAGCAATGGCACTGGGTAGTTGAGGGACAAATTCTGTTTCTGTAATATATGGCTGAAGCTCAAAGTAATCCTCCCATACAGAAAATACATATGGTTGAAAATACAGGAAAATACTCTTTGAACAACAGCACTATCTGAAGTGTTATAGACATTAATTTGAGTAATATATAGTAGATTTGTTAGATGGTCTTGTCTTCTAAACTAGTGTGTCTGCCACTCAGAAAATCCAGTTGTCGAATGCATAAAATTCAGTAAAAGTAGAAAAGCTTAATTCAAGGAAAGTATATGGATGGCTAACAATGTAAGATGAAATGTCATGGTTTTTAGCTTCTATTTTGCTACACTACTGTTTGCCACTAAACATTGAGCTGCTCTCAAAGGTTAACAATCCTTGGTTCATTTTAAGCTCTCTCGATTTTTTTTTTTTGTGGTTGTTTGTCTTGTTTCTAACCACATTTTGTAATGTGGGATCGGTGGACAGTGCTTAAACAAGAAGTCAGTTGTACTGGACTTGATGTGTGCTGGTACCTTTCCTTGACCTCGGTTTTCTTTGCCGAAGGAAGAGCTCTTGCAGGTCCTTCTATCCTACCTGCCCTCGGGGCATACTTCCTTTTTTCTTTTGTTCTTTGAATTCTCAAAGCTTTCTGCTCACACCCAGCATTAACATTTATACTGGCAGTCACCTCATCCTGCCTTTATACATCTTCCCTGAAGCTTCTTTATAAATCCCTTTCAGCATCAGCAGCAGAAAGTAGTGATACATTTCCACAGTGTAAAGTCTTTGAAGAAATTTTTTTAAATTTTTTTTTGTTTCCTCTCTTGCTGCTCCTGTTCCCCCCTGAGTATCTGTTATTTGGCACGTTTTTCCTTTTTCTTTTTATTTTATAGTTCAGTACTTTGAACTATTGAAAACAACAAAAAAAATTGAAACACTTCCCCAATGCACTTGGAAGCATTAATCTCTTGTATTGATTCCATACGTTTACCAAGATATTTTTCCTGAGACTGTGGGTATCCGGTCAATAAGGACCCAGTCAGGATAACAGACCTCTGGTCTCAAGTTAACATTCTTGTTTTTCTGTTTGTTTGTTTCCCTCAAATACCAAAATACTTTGCTTGCACTCTTTTAAGAGAAAAATCTGCTTTTCAATGGGCACTTGACAGTGGTTACTACTTGTCCTCCGTGTGTCTAACTGTATCATTTAACGGCTGTGTAGTTCTCATCACAAACTGTGATAGAGTAATGAAGTAGTTACTCCCTAGGAATGGGAATGTTCAAACCAAACTTCAAGTTGAGAGTAGGAATCTAAATTGGCAAGAAAATGCAAACTTTTATGCAACTCATATGCATAATGATCCCCTACCATTTAGTGTGAGATGAGTAGTCTTCAGCCATCACCAGTTGAACTCCATGGTTTAGTCATAGATGCTGTGATTATTTTTTAGATAATATTTCATTTTGATTGCTTCAATGATCTAAGACTTTGAATATGACTCCTGAACCTCAGTGGATTAGCATATCCGGCTCTGAAGAGGTCCAAAAAATTATATGAATATCTAATTATGACGCTGGGAACTATGCAGTTCATTCTGTACTCCGTTGTGTAGTTTTTGGGAAGGATTCAATTTATTACTCCCAAATCTAGAACTATTCCCTCCTTTACTGTGATGTTTGGAGAAAGAAGCAGTGTAAATTTTAATCCGAGTTTAATCCTTTTAAAAGTTAAAGGCAAAAACCACCTTTTTTTTTTCTTTTTCTTTTTGACATTTCTTTGGTAAGAAAACAAAACTAACTGTAATACTATATTAAATGCTGATAATCTTGTAAATGTAATCTTGGCAGCTATACCTCTTAACTAGTAATCTTACCATTGATTGTTAGTGTAATTGACCATAGCGTCTGCTAGTAGTCTGATATCTTTCTTTTGGTATTTTTAGTTAAATACTTCTTGCTTACTATTTTGGTCGTTTGTTCTTTTCAAACTGAGGTGTTTGATAAAGCTTTAAGAAACGTGTGTGTGTGCATACACATGACCAGATAAACCAAAAGCTTTGAATAATCACAGACTGAAATGGGATCTTTTTGTGCTGAAATCTGTAGTCGCACCTCTTTGGAGTGGAAGTAATTGTTTTCTCGAAATGAATTTGGGTGTAGATCTCTTTTGTCAACTGAAGTCCTTAAAAAGAAAATAACATTTTTCTTTTTTTGTAGCAAATCTTACTGAAAATAACATCTTTTTGGAATGATACAATCTGACTGTTAATGATGACATACAGGAAAGAATTCATGATGTAGTTAAAAATAAAACCGATGTTTCATGTGTCAAAACATGACATAATGTGTTGCAGCAAAATCTCAGAGTAAAAGAGGTCTGGCAGTGCTGTGGGACTGTTCTGTGAGACATCTGATAGTTAATGTAGAATATAAATGATTTTAGGTATCAAAAGAGTTTGCTTTAACAATAACAGTTCAAAAATATTTAAAAAATATTTTTACATGTATTAAGAAAACTTATGAAAAATAAAATGGAAGTTATTTTTTTGAGCAGAGATAAGTAAAATAGTCTGCTTGTGCTATGAAGTGTATGAACAGATGCAAAACTTGCTTAAAATGCTAAATTTATGGGAAACTGAATTTGGTCAGTAGAGGCAGGTAATGACTGCGCTCTTGTATGCCTTCTTTTTCCAGTCTTTTAATATATGAAAAGATTGTGCATGGAAGAAACAACTGGATTTAAAGCAAGTATACTCCACAGCTTTCTTAGTTATGAGAATTTATGTATATAATTTTACCAGTAGAACACTTAAATGTTGCATTTCAGCAATATACAAAGGACTAAGCATCAGAAATCTGGACTGTTATTTCCTGAACTGCCCAAGGGCATAAACCTCCCAACTGGAAGTTCTAGGAAACCCTTTCCTAGGAAAAAGGCATTGTAATAAAAGTAGTTGTGATGGAATAACAGCTCCTTGAATTTGCAGAAAATAAAATTAAAACTAAATGTTGCAGGACTCATTATCAACCAATGAATTCTGTATCAAAAGGAAGAATAGTTTTGTAGGAGCCTTTCATATTAGCCCCATTATAAGCTGTGTCAGCTGTTTTCTACTTTCTAGCTCTCACCCCAAGTAGCTCAATCCCTAATGCAAAGACAGCCTTTATGTGGCTAGTAGCACTTGTTTTGAGATACGTTCATGGAACTGTCTTTTTGACTGCCTCCGATTCTGGAAGTAAGGGATTATTTTGTGCCTTCTAGTGACTTATTGATCCATGTAAGAACTATTGTGTTCATTGTCCCTGGCTCTCAAACCAGTAACAAACCCAACATCATCTGTGATTCATACCTTGTAATCATGTAGTGGGCTTTTAACCTCCCTCTACGAAGCTCTTACTTATGCTTCTGTTTGAGATCACAAACCCAAAAGAAAAGTGATTTGGTAAAAGTGGGCATTCTAGAAGAAAACATTAAGATTTTGCTACTCCTTGCTACTATGAGCTGCCAGATCTAAACCAAACAGCACATGCTGGTACGGGAAAACAGAAGTGGAAAGTCGGTCACAATAGGATTGTTTCTCTTTTTGTAGCCTAAATAACTTAATACAGTGGTTTCATTTCTCTGGTACTGAGTATTGAGATTCTAGAGAGTCTAATCTACAGCCTAACAGATTATCATCCCAGCTGTGCTGACACTAGTACCTGGTTTCATGTTCTTTTTTTATCTGCCATCATTAGTGTGCATTTGTATGGCTAATATTAACTTGTGAAAAATACTTCAAAGAATTTTTTTTAAAATGTCAAAATTCCTTTAGTGCAGTCATTGCCTGAACTGAATCAGTATTAAGATGTCATGGTTTGTCTCCAGTAGGCAGCTAAGCACCACACAGCTGCTTCTCGCTTTCCCCCTGCAGTGGGATGGGGGAAAGAATGGAACACGTAAAAGTAAGAAAACTCATGGATTGAGATAAAGAAAGTTTGATAGGTAAAGCAAAAGCTGCACGTGCAAGCAAAGCAAAACCAAGAATTTATTTACTACTTCCCACTGGTAGACAGGTGTTCAGCTGTCTCCAGGAAAGCAAGGCTCCATCATGTGTAATGATTACTTGGGAAGACAAACACCATCACTTTGAATGTACCTGAGCAATAGCAGCCTTCACCAAACTCCTCTTCCCAGTTGTATTGTTGAGCATGATGACATATGGTATGGGCTATCCTTTTGGTCAGCCTCAGGTCAGCTGTCTTGGCTGTTTCCTCTCCCAATTTCTTGTGCACCCCCACCTGACTTGCTGCCAGGATGGAAAAGGCCTTGATACTGTGTAAGCACTGCTCACCAGTTATTAAAACATCGCTGTGTTATCAGCACTGTTTTTATCACAAATCCAAAATGTAGGCTCATACAAGCTGCTATGAAGAGCTTTAACTCTGTGTCAGCTGGAAAGAGTACAGATGTGCAGCATGATCTAAAAATCTTGCAAGTAAATGTTGTAGGCAACTTAAAAAAAAAAAGGCACTGAATAGAAAAATGCTAGCTTTGCTTCTCTTCAAAATGCTTAGTTCTTCTACTTGGACTTTAATTTTCAACGTTAAAATATAATCTAATAGAGCAACTGTTTGAGAAATAAGTTCAAAGCTTCCATAATTTTAGAATAATTTTGGAATAATTTTGGAATTATGTTGAGGTTTTGTGCTTTTTTGTTTTGTTTTGTTTGTGTTTTTTTGTTTGTTGGTTTTTTTAACATTTTTTTCTTTCAGCCACATAAGGAATGACTCTTTTCTCAAACTGCTTTTCTGAAACAAGCCATGCAACGTGACTCAACAGAGCTGGCATTTTTGCTTGTTCCATTTTCCAGCCAAGTAGGATTTGGGGGAATAGCTTTTTCTGTTCATAGCCTTACAGATTCGCTGGAGATAAGATTTCAGTCAAGCAGCGTGTGTCCTTCCCTGCCCCCACTCTAAATTTATTTTACACACCAACTGCTGCCAAACATCAGGATGCCAATAATAAAAGAAAGAGCCTATATTCAGTTCAAACTTATGCCTGACATTTCAGTTCTGGACATGGTCTTTTTTCTTTTACCAATGTGGAAATTAAAATATTGCCTGTGTCTCGTTTGCATTGCCAATTACTCGGAGACGTTTCTTGATGCATTCATCCCTAGACTTCTGTCTGGCTGAAGAGTGAAATCCTACTTCCTTTTCTAATTATCAAATATATTCAATAGTGTTTGCTTACCTTCAGAATGGTCCTCATTAATGAGACGTTCCCAGATGAAATACAGCTGACACTTTTCTATCTTTTAATGAATCTGAAAAAGTCTGATACTGTTCCTTGCTTGATTTCTGATCTTATTTGTGAAGCAAGTGATTTATTCCTTTGGCTGGTACAAAGTAAGATAAGTTGTATTAGGCTTTTCATCTCTTGGATAATAAAAATGCATTTTCAGCGATCTCAGTCTGATTTCTGGTTTGTAGTGGTCTTTATAGTTGGCTTCTTTGTGTTTTGTTTTGTTTGTTTGCTTTTCTTTTTTTTTTCCTTAAGCTGTTGTCCTTAATTTAAATTAGGATCACTGTTTATTATGAAAGCTATATTTCTGCCTTTAAAAAAAGTCTCTGCAGCCTACTAAGTTACTGCTGATAACTACTTTGTATTTATGACAAATCTGCTTGCAATGACAAAGACGGCTTATGGCTTTTGTGTCTTTTGTTGCAAAAATAAAAGAAAACAGGAAGATCTCTATTTCATCTGGAATCATTGTCTGCAGATTTTTATTCCTTTAAACTGGCAAAGGGTGTAAACTGTTGCTGGGTGCAATCAGTATTTCCAGAATACAACCTGTGAGTTAGCAGGCCAGAAAATAAAACTTTGTGATTTCCATGTTACTGTAGCAGCAGCTGTTATCCTGATTAATTTGAAGTCATATAATTTGCTGTTAGATGGATAGCATATAAATACAGTCACATACCTTGCTTTTCATCTTCTCTTGTGTAACTTTAAACCATTAATAATTGTACTTTGGATTACTTTGTTATTCATATCCTTACTGTATATTAAGGGTTTCATTTGCATAACCTTTCATGTTTTTCTCCTGTAATTGGGATAATAAGGCAGATACCTAGAACTTTGCAACAAAATATACTTATCAAAACAAGCGTGTCTGAATTTTGACTAAGGCATTGATCTTGTTCAGTAATGAATGAAGTGCCTGGTACATCACTCACTCATTGTGGAAAAGAAAAAGGGAGTAGGTAGACTGTAATACACCTAATGGAGGTACTACATTTTAAGTGAACTTTTGAGCTTTGTTAAAATCTGCCATAGTCTTCATCTTCTGTATGTTAGAATTCCGTATTTTCATACAATACTATTGGGCCACTTTGTTATCACCTACCTTAATACTGTTTATTCACCCAAGTAATCTCATTACCTTCATTAGGTGTATGTGTTGCTATAAATGAATCTGCAAAAATGCTTTGAGTACTTGTTAACTCTGTATTTTGTATTTGCATCCTTTAGCTCTAACTCAACACTTTTAAATCTTTCATCTTTGATATATTTTAAGACTTTCTGACAAACTTATTGAATTATGCATGGTATACTTCCCACAAATCTTGCCTTACGGTTCTTTGGAGTTGGCTTATTGGATTGACCTGAACAGGGTTGTAGGAGGCACGAAAGGTCATACAATCTCCTTGGCTTTATTACATCTGTGCCTTTCTTACACTTGTTTAACAAGACAAGGCACACCTCTGTGGCCTCAGTGGATTGTAAACCTGAAGTCCAAAGACTGTTAAAACAGCAGTTTTGAATGCACAAGGTCTTATTTATGGGAAAGAGGCAACAAACACTGTGTGAGTATGTGTGTGTGTATGTGTGCAAGCCCAAGAATTGTTAGTGTAATCACTTTTAAGTGTCTAATCATTGTTAGTCCATATGATTTTTTTTTTTACAGAAAAGGAAAAAATAACAGGGCAGTTAAACCAGTTGCATGTACACTTACTGGTTTCTGCTCCTTTTCCTAGTATTATGCTAACCTTTCCCTTGATCCTTTTCAGTCCAGTAACTGAAGTTTTCTTCTTACTGATTTTAGGATACACTTGAGGTTATTCTTGCTTGCTGAAACAATTTCATACTTTTATTCATTCTTTCTTGGTCTGCAGTTCCATGTCACATACATATCTACTTTATATGGTGTGTTATGCATGTTAGATACTACTACTTTGTTCTTTTTGCTCCTAAAACCAGTTTTGCCCAGATCTGCATTTCTTTAAAAAGGAATAAAGAAGGGAAAAAAAAACCAAAACCAAATTGGCTTTAGACAGACAGTTACAGAAATTGCTATCACAGATAAATCAAATAAAGCAAAGCTGCTGGAAAGTTTGGAGAACTTCAGACAGAGCGAGCCTGACTGTCCCAAGCCTCAGTCCTGAGGGCTTGCAAGCTCAAGACAAAGTTTCTGGTCTGTTTCTGAGACTGGCAGTACCAGATTACAGGGCTATGTGGTTACAAAACATGACATGCATAAATCAGTTACTTCTCCTGTTACAGCTTTAGTTTCCAAAACTGCCTGGTTTAGTCAAAGTTTCCATTAGAACCATCCAGGGAACCTTTGACTGTGAAATCTTTGCTGCTCAGTGTACTACCAGGCAGCTAGGGTGAACCTCACCAGCTTCTCTCCCTAGATTTGTGATAGCCAGCTGCAGAGCTACTCATAAATAGTTACAATCATTAAATACTTTCCAAAGCCAAGTAACATTAGATGCATGTGTTAATGTGATATAAATAATCTCAAAGCAGAGATGCCTGTATGCCTGCTTCTGAAGGATCAACTTAGCTGTCTACAAGTTGAGCATTTTAATCACAGAAAAATGATTGGTTGGTAGTTTCCAGAGTCCTCATTTTTAAAAAATGAGTGTGATGTTTCCATTTTTCCAATTACTGGGACCTTTGCCTGAGCACCATGACTTTTCAAATATGATGGTGAGTGGCTTATCAACTACACCTGCCAATTCCCTCAGGACCCAGGGATTCATCTTGTTGGGTCCCATGCACTTGTGCATCTTCAGGTTCCCCAGGTGGTCTCAAACTTTATCTTCTCTTACGATGGGAGGGACTACATTTCCCCCCACCGCCCAGTCCCTGCAGCAAGACTCAGGGATTTCAGACATGTAGTAAGAGTTTTTTAAGGTCCCTTCCAAGCTAAACCATTCTATGACTCTATGAATTGCTGGTGAAAATGTCTCGTTTATCAGAGGGATTACAATTTCTTTTGCCTTTCTTTTCTGACTAACATGCCTGTAGAAGCTGCTCTTACTCTTCACATCCCTTGCCAAATTCAGCTCCAGCTGTGCCTTAGCTATCCCATCCCTACAATCTCTGGCAGCGTCCCTATGTTCTGCCCAGGGTGTGTGTCCCTGCTTCATCCAAGCTTTAGATCATGTGTCCTGCTTTACAGAATGTTAGCATTTGAACAGAAAGGACTTTGAATAGAAAAACATGCTTTATCTCAATAAAAATCACTCTTACTTCAAATATAGTTCATTTGAGAATGTTATCTTAGATAATTTTCAATTATTTTATAGATTGGAGTTCTTTGATTCTTTGGGAACCTTTTATTGCAGGGACTAGAGAGAAGTAATGAGACTTTCTAAAACAAAGTAGGGCAGCCTCCTCCTACTTCTGTTTCGAGATGAAAAACTGTTTTTGGAAGCAGAAGCTTGTGAGAAAACTGAGCTTTCTGCTGTAAAATGTGTGAAATTTTGCTTTTCCCTTTAAAAGATGCAGCCAACTTAGTGTACCCTGTATGTGCAGCTCCCTGGGGGCAGCAGAGGGAGATTTGGGCAAGTGTCCTCTATTTAATATTCTTAGGTGGCTGTGGGCACCAAGAAGAAGGCAGTTGATTTAGGTCCCCTTGTAAGTGGAGTACACTCCTAAACTCACCAGTGATTAGGTGAGTTTGCCTGTTTGTTTGTTGTTGGTTTTTTTTAGCTTCTGATATAGTGTGTCTGTAACAAAGAAGCTGGGTTTTTTGGTTGGTGGGTTTTTTTTAAGTAATAGCTGCCTTGGTTTTTAAAACTTCATGTATTTTTATTTTAAAATGTCAATTGTAATAAAGCACTGGAGAGCTGCATCTTGGGGAAAAAACATTAGGCAGTGGGTGATAGGACAGCTGCTGTGTGTAGGATACTGAAGCTCTCTTCAGTGCTGTCAAGTCAGCTCTGCTGTAGGAGTTTAGCAAATGGCAACAGTAATACGCTAAAACAAAGTGGAACATATTTCAGCACTGCACATGTGATCAGGCTTCACCTTGGCAATGAAAGTCTTTCTAGCTGTATGCTTTGTTGTGGTGGTGGCTTTTTAAAATTTTTCTTGTCTTCAAAACTTTCACAGTTGCCCAAATCCTACCTACATGCCATCCTTTCTTAATTTAAATCATGATGAAATCTGCATGCAAAAGGACTTATTTATCACATTAAGCCTTTAAATGAAAGAAGGAAAAACAAACAGACAAACAAAAAACCAACAAAAGAAACCAACCAAACCAAAACCAAACAACCGAAAAACCAACCCACCCCTGAATGTGAGAAATTCAGTCTGTTTGCAGATTGAACAATGTTGTTACTGAGACCCTCTGCCTGAATTCTGCAACAACTGCAAGTTTTAAAGAAAATACTTTGTTTTACTCATTGCATGCTGCCAGCAGCAGGTTTTTTCATGTTTGAGATGTAGCTTTTAAAAGAAAATTGAGAATGAACCAAAAGCTAAAATATATTTTTCTGTTATGTGTTTTGCAAAATTAAATATCACAATCACCTTTTAAAGGATACAGCAGTGATGCTTTTTGCAATGCTTAGATCATACTCAGCATTTCAAAGCCATTTTGTTGCTTTCACTGCCCCTAATTTCTTCTTTTGGTTACTTGTGTAGACTTAGATCATAACTAACAAAAAGGCTAAATCTTTTCCTTTAAATATAAGATCCATATTAAAGGCAATTTTACTTCATTTTGACTTGTGCACACTATGGTCTCTGAGAGATGAGGGAGTATAAGTGGGAAGAAAAGAGAAAACACATTCCTTGTAGGCTTAGTAATTGCAAGCTCTTGTTCAGGGAACTTCACGATCAAGTCTGAAATCAGTTACTTATACCCAGGTTTTTCTTTTTCATTTTCCTTAAATACTGATAAGAGCCCCAAATAACAAAGCAGTTCACTGTCTTGTTTCTTTTCTTTACTATTATTTTTTTGATAATTGGTTGGGATTGGGTTTTGGTAGCAATGGAAGGTGAAGGACTTTTGAGCCTCTGAACCCTGGAATTGTTTGCCCAGAAAAGCAGAAGTGATGGAGGCATTTAAAAAAAAAAACCAACAACAAAACAAACAACAGACCCCAAAAAACAACCACCCCCCACCAAACAAAAAAAGGCGATTAAAAACTAATGAAATAAAAAAGAATAAAAAAATGCCAAAACAACAAAATGTGTGAAAACAAAAGTCGTAAACCCCACACAATAATTTACAAAAATCTAGAGAGTAATTGCAGGATACAACCTGAATATATTCTTGGCCCAAAATCTAGTAAATGTGAGATGAAGTGTTGGGAGAAGTATTGCTGCAAACTTGCTTTGTGAGTTTTTTTGGATGGTGGGGTGATTTTGTGGGTTTTTGTGTGGTTTATTTTATTTTATTCTGCTACCCATTTGATAGTGTATGCAGGCAGAAACAGGGCACTGATACACATGGGTGTGCGCTTCTTGGGTTGTGTTGGTTTTTTGGTTTTTGTTTTATTTTTAACTTTGGTCCCGCTCTCAAGTGCAGATCTGTCTGAATTTGCAGTCTGTAGATAGAGCGCTGCAGTACTGTGTCAAAACAATACTGGTTTAACAGATTTAGGATGCTGCTAATTGTTTAGTGGGCTTCATGGTACTTAAATATACTGTTACAGTCTTGTTGAAACTATTAATGATCATAATGTATCAGATGCCATGCAAAATTTAAGATCTCGCAACCATTTGTGCTTAGCAACTAACAAATATTTACGAGACTCAGGTAAAAGTGCAGTGCATTGGTGTAACTGATGTGATTGGACCCAAGTGTTCTCAGAGGTTTTGTAGAACTCCCTATTCCTACAATGAAATACGATGTGAATCACAAAATGTCACATTAATAGAGTTACAGTATGGAAAAAAATGTGAGTTCAGAGAGTTTTAATATTACTGCCATCTTCAAAATACGTATTAGTGATGGCTTCAATGTTTGTTAAACTGCTGACCTATCTTACTTTACAAATAACTGTTCTCAGTGCTAGACTAAAACCGCTGCTCAAGTCAGTAAGTAGTCTTAAGTATTCTTTGAGATAAAAATTGACACTACGTAAAGCTTAGAACAGAAGATCTAAGTTCCTCTGATCAGTGGACTACTTAGAGCAGTGGACTAGACTATCCTGATACAAGTGATAAAACATATTCCTCTTCATTTGTGAGTTGATGTGATGTAACTTGATGGTATCCATGAGAATGATGGTCCAAAATCAGGATATTAGTATTTTGCTACTTTGGTGTGGTTTTTTTTGTTGTTTTGGTTTTTTGTTTTGTTTTGTTTTTTGTTTTGTTTTGTTTTTTGCAGTATATTTTGTGTGTGTGTGTGTGTGTGCCATGATAGCTAAGTTTGAATTCAGTGGTAGTATAATGCCAAATTCCAGCAGACATCTGGTGAGTTGAAGGCCCCCATGAGAAGAAGGGCTGGTGATTGTGAGAGCTCTCCCAGCTGCTTATAGAGTATTTTCATTTGCCTCTTCATCCTGGTTGGGTGGTCTAAAACAGATTCCCACCATGAAATCTGCCTTGTTGGCCTTCTCCCTGATTCTAACCTGTTAACACTCAACGCTATTGTCACCATCGCTAAGATCTAGACAATCAAAATACTTCCGAACTTACAGGGCTAACCTGCTGCCTCTCCTTCCTTGTGTGTCCCTTCTGAACTGCCATAAATTATACTAATAAAAGAGCATGTTTGTCCTGTGGACTAGGAGGAAAAAAAATTGTCACCATGTGTAAGAGCACCATCTGCTGACTGCTGCTGTAACACTTGCACACTTCATTCTAAATATAGCATGTATATGCATATTGAATGCGTTGTTTGCGGTTTGTATTTTTATCCTGCTAGATGTTTTAATCCATTTTTCCCTTTTGCTGTTGTGGTAGTTTGAACATCCAAAGTATCGTGACCTGTATTTTGATAGTTCAGTTTGCATTAGAATTCTATAAAATATTTCTTAAAACAAACAAACAAATTATTTGCACAGAAGCAGGTTATTGACTACTATCTCAACCTATTGACTACTTTCTCAACCAGGAAGTACTTCCTAGAACAAGACATAACTAATAATTCATTTTGAATTTAGAATCCCATGGGCCTATCCTACTTTTAAGACCTGCTATATAAGACTTTACTGAAAAGGGAAGATTAGTGAATCTGGCTTTTTATGTAGTACCCAGTGACTTGGAAAGTTCTTGCTCAGTGATGAATTCTCTCCATTCTTCTTTCTTTTTGATTTGAAAAAAAAAAAAACCAACAAAAAAAACCCACAAAAAAACCCCTCCAAAAACAAACAACCTCCCAGAATACTGAATGTGTTATTAATTTATATCAACCATGCTGCCTTTATCTAAAGTGGCAGAACTGTGGACGTTACATTGCAGAAGCCTGATAGATGGCTTATATTAAATTTAAGGACTTGACTCCAGATCACTCTGGACTGTAGCCACAGCACTCAATTTGAACTGTTCTAAAGAAAGTGATAAGTGATTTTGCAGGTACTGGAGAGTAGGCATGGTGACGACAACTTATATTGTTTGTCAGAACCCTCAATTATGTTGATTAAATGCTGTTTTGTGTGGGGGGGGTTTTCACAGAAACAAAATAGCTGCACGTTATATTTAGATTAATCTAATTTGTAGAACATTGATAAGAACAATGAGGTTGTTCACTACTGTTGAGTTAGACTGACACACGATTTACCTGAAACATCTTCTGTTATTCTTATGACAAGCAATAACTCTCTTATATTTCCATATCATTTTATAGACTTTAGTATGTGTTTATATAGGAAGAGCACTTCTACTGGAAATAGACGTCTGAAACAGCAGCACCACATCAATGTAGTCCTGTCTTAGTCCTTTCTGTTTACAAACTTCACCTCAAGTTCTTTTAAATAAAGCTTTCAAAAGGGTTCTACTGTAAAATTCCCATTGTAGGGTTTTATTTCTTCAGTGAGTAATGGTGAATCAATGCTTGAATGGCCAGTCAGTGGCTAAGTCTTGAATTCAGTTTCAGGATTAGCCTTTAAGTTCACACTTCACTCTGTCATCAGTTTCTTCCTGTCTATAAAAGTGCAGTGACTTTGACTTTTACAGGGATTTTAAAATACTTTATTAAAAGGTACCTCAGGTGAATAAGAACCTTACTTTTATGTATGTATGGGGATAGTCAATCTAACCATACACCCATAACGATCTCAAAAAAAAAAAAAAAAAAAAGAGACATGTAGAGGCATTTTTTCTTTTAACTGAATTCTTAATGCTACACCTGAAACTTCTGAATGTTGGATGGAAAAAGGTAGTGAACATTGTTTCTAGGTGGTTATACAATCACCTTTTCTGCAAACCACATAGTCACTTCCTTCAGTCTTTTTGTGTGTGCGGGGTTTTTTTTTGTTAATGGTAATATTTAAAGCCTGCATTCCTTTGCCCATTTTTAATTTTTGACTTCTTTGTCCCAGATAACCTCAGCTGACTTCATGTTGATGTCTTCATATCCAAGATAAAAGTTAGTATTTATAATCAGAGCTCATCTGAATATCTTCCTTTAAAGGGTCCTGATAAATAATGATTACGGGTACAGACAGGTTTCTGTATACCTAGAAATTTTACATAAACTGAATGATAATATTTTATATGGGTTTTGTGTAAACTCTGAAACTTTATGGAATTCTATAAATCTACTGTACTTAACTTTCAATACTTTTAAGGTTCAATCACACTTAAACTGTAGTGTCTATGTATATTCAAGAAATTGTTTTAATCTTAATATTCATACTCCTTCTCCTAGTTACTTCTGCTGTTAAAAATATTGAAAAGACAAACAGGAAGGTAAAGATGCTTGCTGTAAGCAATTGCATGGGCCATTAGTTAAGATGAGTATTTAAATGGATGAATGATGCCCCTTCAGATTATGAACACAGAACTAAACTAGTAAAAATGCATAACTCGGTACAGGTGTTTTCTGTTCACTAGTTGGGTGTTTCTACCCCTAGCTGAAACATGAGAACTGAAAATCTGTTAAAGTACTGTAGCATATAATTAAATCCTGTTGCTATAACATCTGATACATTATACCATGATACCTGTCTGATTTCATAATCATACTGAAACATTCATAATTCAGAATGGGTAACATATTACTCATTATATTTAGGGAACCTCAGAAATAACACAAAATTAGATGGGAATGTTTACTTGCCTTCTGTTGCTTCTCTTGCACACATACAGTAGAAAGCCAGTACACAGCCATAGAAACATACTAGTAATGCAAAGTTAATAAAGAAATGAAGTCAGATCTCATGAAATATGTTATTGTTGGAAAAAGACTTGGAGCTTTGATCAAACCCCTTATCTCTTCACTAATTGTTCTTCATACCTTCCTGTATTATTCATATAACCATCAGTCAGGTATTTCTGTTTATGCAAACCTCATGAATGTTTACTGTAGTGGAAACAAGCAACTTTTATAAATTTGACCATTCTGTTTGTGCAGCTATCATATGCTTAACTACAAAATGTGCTTTTCGAGAATAAATATATTCTCCATTACTATAACACTCTCACTGTAGCTGTAAATTTTGTCCTCATCATTTTATGTCTTGTGGTTTGTTTACCGCCTTTTCAACTGCATCTCAGTATGAATTAGATTTATACTGTAGTTGCGCAGGATTTTGTTGTTTGTTGAAAAGTGTCTTTAGAATGACAGAAAGTGAAAAACTTTAATTTATTAGATAGATAGGTTATAGAGCATCTTTTCTTTAGAGATAGAGCATCATCTTGAACCTGAGAGGGCATTATTGGCAGCTCTGCCTTTATTGAGGGGCTATACAAATAAAAATAAGAGCAATTAGATTTGCTGTGAAGACTCAAAATATTTAACATAGAGATACAGTTTCTTTTCTGAAGTCAAAAGTTGAGAACTATGGACATCCATTTAGATGACACTTAGCTTGCAGTATAATTTTGTAATAGAAATATAACTAATAAACTTCAGAATTCCAAATGTTTTAACCTAATTAAGACATGATTCCTTACTCTAGATCTTGTTTTTAAACTCATCCTTCAAACTTCTGAAGAACATGATGCTTGATCTGAAGTGATTTATTGGAATACTGTTTGTCAAAGTGGTGTACTTGTATATTCCCAGCACATCAGATGCTCTCTGGAATGTGTAGAGGTAGAGAGAAGTGAAGAACTTTTTCTGGGAGAAACTCTGAGCAAATTGGTAGCACTGTTACTTGAAGTTCTTTTGCTTCAGTTGTTCAGACAGCGTGAAAACGACACTGAAATCACAATTTGCAAACCCACGTAAATATGACTTCAGGATAAAGTGAACCTTTTAGCAGAAATTGTTTGTTCTGACTCGTTCATCTTGTTTTATCCACTATACTTCAGATGTAGCAAGAACTTCAAGCAAATTACACTGTTTCTAAGTTGATCAATTAAGTATTACATTTTCAAAAACAGTATTGGCTTAATCTTACTCCCACTGATGTCAGTAGAAGTTCTCATGGGGAGTAATGGTTAGCACTGTACTAAACTTATTTGAAATTTACACTCTTAATCAGCTATTTTGTTTCTGAAGGAGCTGCTCATATGGATACATTTAAGTAAATGTAGGTTATGTGGGTGGAAATTATGCCTGCTAGTACAAAATCTTTTTTCTCTTTAGGATTGTAACTTTTTTCATTCCAATCTGGCTAATTTGAAATACTTGCATTTGAAATACTATGTGAGATTATTTTGTTAGCCACAGAATAAAGGGAGATAGTAGAGCAAAAGTGCTTCTTCAAACTGTCCAAGAAAAAAAATCAAAAAGGCAAAGAAATCTTCCTTAATTTCTTAATGTGTTTTTCTCTGAAGATAATGCACGTGTACTACTTTTAACATGTCTTTTGAACGTGCTTAATTAAGAGCAAGGCACTGACAAGTTTTTTTTTTTTTATTTGGTGGTAACTTCTGTGACTTGATTTCATAGTTAAACACTATTGGTTTGTTTGGTTTTTTTCCTCACAAGTATTTAAGAGTTGACATACTTATCCTATGGTAGGAATGTCTCTGTACTGTTTTTCTGGTTACGTGTGCCCGTGCAATGCTAATAAATGAGATGATCAACATCAAAGTGTATGTTATGATGCTTTAATAGAAGTCAAATATTTTATTAAAATCTACATCAGCTAAAGCTTTACTACAAAAATGTCTGGGAGCTATCGGGAACTGATGTATAAAAGAAGTTTCTAATGGTGAAAATATCCTTTATGATTTCTGTGGTCTTACTCTGCTACTACTGTCATAGGATTCTTCGTTTATCTTAGGTCTGAGAATATTTGCCACAGGGTGATGCTTCTCCTTGTGTAAATTGGTGTGGATCTTTCACTCCATTTTAAATGCAAAAAAAAATTGCTGTATGGGTTTGTGTTAGACTGGTTTAAGTCTTTTGCTTCCATAGCAGCACTTTTCATATAGACTAGGCATGGTTATTTCAGCAGTGAACATAACCCATGGCTGCTGGGAAAGGTGATGCATCTATGTGGTCATGAAGTCAGCACCAGATAGTGGTGTGGGGCTTCAGGGAAAATGACAGCCATTATTTTACATTTATTGTTGTATTAACATTCACACTATTACATTATCTTCCGATTTTTCTCTCCTGTATCTTCTGTACATTACCTTGTAACTTTAGGGACATGGTGACTTTATAATATACATAACCGCTTTAGGGACTTCTGAGGTGTTAGAAGGAAGAGTCTGTATAATTTATCCACTTTAAAGAGTACGAAGTCTTTTTTGCTGGGTATCACTGTAGACAATTTTGGAATGCTTGTGACATAAGGCATATAATTGCATATTCAAAAAATGTATATATAGGCACAACCAACCTGATCTGAGGTGTTTATTATCCTCAAATAAGTGTTTCTTTGCTTTTATGTTCTCAGGTATTTGACTTCAGGTATGTGCTCTGAAACTTGGTAACTTGAGTGTATACTGTGAGTTCTGCTCAAGTCATGAGATTATTGGTGATTCCCAAATCTTTCATTCACTTTGTTTTATAATTAAGACTGCATGCAGTTCTTCCTTAATTCCTCACGTGAAGTTCTGTTGAAAGTTGAAATATGGTTCAGTGGGTTTGCTTTTCAGTAGAGGCACCTGTGTGTCTGAGGACTGTGTGCATGTTATGTGGTATAAGTTGAGCAGACACAGCTTGATCTTTTTTAATTACAACTTTGCCGCCTGCTCTGCTACCCCCTAAAAACCTAATTTCTCTCACTTGGCTTTCTGAATATAATCTTGTCTTAAGAGTGAGTTCTCCTATGAATAAGACTTAAAGGTTGCTCTTGCTGCTCTGAAGCTCAGATTTATGAGGCCTTTTACTAGGCTAATTTCAATATATCCTCCATTGTATTCTGAGTTCTTAGTGATGCCATGTTATGCCTAATTTATGCATCCCTGTGTTACTAGAAATATCGTAAGAATGTGTGTGCCTTAGCTGGCACAACTTGTAACTCTAAGGACTTGTTTTACTTTTTGTTTGGTGGTGGTGGTTTTGTCTCACATAGGGCTTTCTGTATTGAGGAAGGTGTAATCACTTATTGACACAAAATGCTCATTTTAATATCAGAAAAACACTCAATCACAGCTGACGTTAGCCACCTAGACTGCAGTTCAGTACAAGCCTAACATTTAATAGTGCTTGTTTATAGATGCCTGTATGTGTATATGAAATGATAACTCCTACTCCACAGTCAATACTATTCTGGAACCTGTCCTGTTTACTACTGTTGTCAGTGACCTGGGGGACAAGGTAGAGCACATCATCAAGTTTGTTGATGGCACCAAACTGGAGGGGTGCAGTCAATTTGGTCAAGTATACAGTTGCTATTTAGGTGGCCCTGAGGCTGGAAGAATAATCCAAAAGTCAGCAAGGACAAATATTAAATTCTCCAACTGTGACAGATTAAATCCCTTGCCCAGTGCAGGCTGGGGACTGACTGGCCAGGCTGCAGCTTTGCTGAAAGAGACTTGGGATCCTGGCAGATAGTAGCTGAACGTGAGCTGCAGTGTGCATGGTGATGATGAAAGCCATCAAGAGTAGTGGGCTGTATCAGTAGGGACATAGTAGGGTGTCAAGGAATCGCACCAAAATGGCTACACGCACACAATTAATGAATTCAAACAAGCTTTAATCTCCAACTAAAATGAAGCAGATAAAACTTCATTCACCAAAACAACATCCCACTGACATTCAACAAATACAGGTTCTATATGCTGGTTGGGAATATTACCAGACATGGCTGAGTTAAGAATTTTTAAGTTTTTGGCCAAACGATCCAAAATGTGCACTCACTCACTCACTCACCAAAAAGGGAGGGCTCTCAATCTCGAGAAGTTACCTTAAGTGGCGTCCCAACTCAAGGGGAGAGTCCCCGACTGCAGACCCGCTGCTCCGAGGAGGACCAACTCAAATGAGTCCTCCGGCGGGGCCCCATTTATACCCTGGTCGAAACTGATCTGTGGTCAATACATGGTCGTGTCACCCCCTCTTGGCTGAGGACCCCAACTTGCCCGCCTTTGACCCCCACTGTGTGGACCAGACATGAGCTGTGAGGGGGGAGGCAGTCCTGGTGCCACCAGGGCCAGAAACTTTAGCACTGTCTTTTGTTGGGTCTTTCTCAGGTCTTTAGTAGGGTGGTTGCATCTGCCACATAGGGTAAGGGAGTGGGGGTGGAAAATCACTTCCTTTACTTGGTGCTTATTAACCCATATAGGTATACTACATTCAGTTTTTGCTCCCTTAATGCAAGAAAGACTTGCATCAATAGACTGGAGTGAGTTTGGTATGGAGCTGCCAGATTGCTCCACTTACCCTGTAAGGAGAAGCTGAGGGAATTGGGCTTCCTAAGCCTTGGAGAGGAGATGGCTTCAAGGGGACTTAGCAGCATCTCCTTAGTACCATACAGGGGGATTACCAATAAGATGGAATCAAGATATTTATTGAAGGAAAATATAAAAGTAGAGTTACAATGAAGATAGTCATGCAGGTTACCCAGTGATGTTTTAGAAACTTTGTCCTTGTGGGTTTTCAAGACCTGAGTAGAAAATGTCATCAACAACTGGGACTGAATTCAGTGTTGACTCTGTTTTGAGCTGGAGGTTGACTCTTGACACTCTATTTATGAAAGTAATTGCTTGTATTTATGCAACTTCAGGTATATCCAAGGTGTCAACTTCATGATAAGCTGATTTGCTCTGCTGACTATGGATTAGATTTCTGTTGACTATAAAGAACATTTAGACAGTCAATTCATCTGTAGATGTCTTCATGTAAGTTACTTAATCTCAAACTGAATCTTATCTCTAAAAGTAGTACAAATCAAATCTGGGGAATTTGGAGTCCTTCCTTTAAAGGAGAGAAACAGATACCTCTAAAGAGCTTTCATCTCGGTTTTCTTTGCAAACTGTTTTAAGATGAGATGAATCACTTCTAGTGCCATTTATTTTCTGTCCCACAAGCCTATATTTAAAAAAGGAGATTTTAATTTTTCACTTATCAATATGAAAATCTGATCCTTATTTTCAAAAGTGCTAAGGATCCCACAGTTGTTTCATAATATTTATATCTAGGAATCAAGTCCTTATTGTGTTCAACCCAAATAAATGAATACTTTTTTACTTTGGAAACTTTGTGCTAGAATCTTTTGAACTCTTCCTATACTGCTTAGTGTCTGAACTGAAATACTGCATACTGATTAACTTTTGAATAATCACTGAGGTATTGACCTCTGAGGCTGAACAGTTTTCTCCAAAAAAGACATAGATTCTGTACTTAAAAACTGTTTCATCTTTCAGATTTTTTTGGATGGAAAATTAGCATTGCTGTATAGTCTGGAGACATAAAATAATTTGTCATTTTCCTGTTTTGTGTAGGAGAGGAAGACTTGAACTGAGTTACTTCTCATTGCTTATTGAGGGTGAAATAAATGGTTTAGCAAGGCAATTTGTGACACCTAATTATTTGCTTCGCTACACTACTTTGATTTGCTGAGTAATTATCTCAATTAAGGCTAGCTATGCTGTTAGGGCCAAGTACCAAGTCAAGCTGAACCTCATATTCTGGTAGTGCTTTCATCAGATAGTACACTGTAACATAAAGATGCTAAGTTCTGATAGTAGCTGATTTCTTTGTTGCACAAGACAAGATATTTAGCAGCAGTAATCATCTCCATACAGTGAAGGAGAGAGAGGCAGATTTGTAATGGCAGGTAAAACAGTAGGCCTTGTATCATATCTTGAAATTCTTTCTAGCTCTACCTCTTCCTTATCGTATACAGTACTGTCATCTGGGAGTTGATTTGTGTGACTGCACACAGCCTGCGTCGCTTGGGAGTTGATCTTCCAAGTGAGTAAGTGCCCTCAGTACAAGATGACTTTACCAGAATATAGTTATCCTCCAAACTTGATAAAATCATGATTCTGTCCTCTCTGAACTTCAGTACTTATTTGCCAACTCAACAGCAAAATATGTTAATTCTTCCTAGTACACTGCACAGCTTTGCTAAGACATATATGTTCAAGATATGTATGTATATTTTTAACATACTATAGTTGTCTGTACTCTGCTTGGTGGCTAATAGAGAGTAGCTTTGGAACTGTTTTGTGAACTGTGAAAAGATTAACCTGTTACTTTATGTAAAATAATTAAATGGATTTTTGTTCATCTGGAACATAGATTTCCATTTTTCCTTTTTTAGTAGTTATGTTTTGGCTGATTAGAAACAATGCTTTTTTTTTTTTTTTACTTTATAAATATGAAGTTAAAGAGACCCTTTCTGTTCAGTGTGTAGAAGATACAGGAAATTAATTTTTTGCTCCATAAAACTTTGCTCATGTACATCATACCACTCCTGCACCAACATCAAATCCTGTTTAAAGGTATTTTTGTTGAAATAATAAGCATCTGTGGCATGATCCAACTTGTATTGAAAACAATTTCATTTTTGTACATAGTCAATGTCATGTTGTCTTGCTTTGCTTAAAATGTTACCAGTTTCTTTTTCATAATTAACACATCTTTTTGATAATGCGCTTTGAGACTTTGCATACTAGGAGATTTTAATGTATAAAGTGACATGGATTGTAGGCTGTTGGGAGAAAAGAATTGTACCTGATGTGATCTTAATTCACAGGCCCTTTTTTGTCAGCTGGGATGGGTTGGTTTGTGGGTTTGTTAATATTGATTCAGACTCTGGAGACAGTCACAGTTTCTGTCACTCATTGATTTTTTTTTCTTTATTTTCTTTGTGTACTCTTTTCCAGTTTAATTCCGTGAATTAAGTTCTTTTAAAAAAAATCAATCTTCAAGCTAGTTTCTCTGTTGCGAAAACAAAAAAAAACCCCACCAAAACAACCCCAAAATAATAAAAAGCCCCTTCAGTTCCCTACTATTGAAAGGGATGCAATCTGAGAGGCAGTAGACAGGTGCCCCATGAGATTCTGTATTGACTGGACAGCTGACAAACCCATTTTCCACAATCGAGGTCAGTAAATGTTACCTGCTTTCATGTGTAGACAAACAACTGAGAAGCAGAGGAGCCAGTGATACCGTAGTAAAAAGTGGCCAAGGACCAGCAGAAGGAGTCTGAGAATGTCAGGGACAAGAGCAATGAGG
The DNA here is from genome assembly GCF_000695765.1 of Mesitornis unicolor. Classification (NCBI taxonomy): domain Eukaryota; kingdom Metazoa; phylum Chordata; class Aves; order Mesitornithiformes; family Mesitornithidae; genus Mesitornis; species Mesitornis unicolor. The sequence continues at coordinate 50,204 of NW_010202358.1, forward strand.
TAGTGGGATACTAAAGGTCACTCAAGCCAATACTTTTTGAAAACCTTTTTTATTTTGTACTCTGGCAAAATGTTTATCAAAGATAACCTTTGTTCTATGGATTCCTTTTTTTTAAAAGTGCAAGTTTTCCAAACTTGTTTTTGCTCTATACATTTTTTGTTTCCAGAAAAATACGGGAAAATAAAATTTCACATGAAATAGAAATTTAATTATAAAGTTAATTTAGAATCATAAAATATTTATTTATAGCTGGAAACATATATAACTAATTAAATTCTGTAACCTACTACAATATTTTTCATTCCTTGTGTGATCCTCTCTGTGGTGTTATGAGACCATTACAGCTACATCTGAACCAGTAAATAGACCGTGCCAGGGACAGTTTTGTGTTCCAGAGCTTGACTGTTGTGGTGCAGGTTGACTTGCATGCTCATAACCAAACTCTTCCTTATCCCCTAAAACTCTATCAGTTACTTCTATAACTGCTCTTAGGAGTACTGTGCAGGACAGGCAAAAGTTGTTTTAAGAAGCAGGTCTCAATTTAATGGCATTGACAATGTACCAAGGCCAGCGTTTAGCTTTGCCCAGCCTTGTTTAGTTTACTAGTATAGATGTAGCACAGGGGTCTGAATGTAAGATCTGGAGTAGTTGCTTACGTTAGAACAGAATATTACCTCTTAGCATTCAGTCCATGGTACATTCTATAAGGTTCATTCTATACATTTCCAATCCTACTTCCTCCATCCTAGTAATAAACATCCTAACAGAAATTTTCTACTCAATGCTAGTAAAGTTTTTAATGCACTAAATCTGTGGGAAGTAAAGGATATAAACTGTTCAGCATCCCTACTGTTGCCTGTCAATGAGGATGGGCTGTAAATGGGCCATATTTCACAACAGGATTGAAACATGCCAGAGGCCATGTTCATCCAGTATTCGAGTTTGAGATCAGAAAATGTAGCAAGTCTGAGTTTCAGCAGAAGCTATTGAACCTTTACAATAGTTATAACAGATAGGGCACTGTATCCTAAAGCCTTACTGGGCCAGGCCCCCAGAGTTTTAGAGACACCTCAACACATCCTAAGTATGTTGGTCTAGTCTTTCCATAGTAGCCATATACTACTATATTTTTATTGATACTAAATTTTTATAGGAGGCTTGACAATTCATCTCAAACTTCTGAAACAGGCCTGAGATCCTAAATAACTCTGAACTAAAGTTCTGTGAATAAAGTTATTCACAACTGATTTTTTTTTACTGATATTATTGTCAAAAAAAATAAAGAAAATACAGCAGTCCAAAAACCAGCAGATCCAGAACTGTCCATGTTTTTAATTTTTCTATTTCTAATGTAACCTACATTTTATTATCATCAGTTTCAGATTAAGTGTAATAGCAATAGATAAGTTAATCAAGTCTGTAATTCATACCTTGCACATTCCATGTAGATTCAGCAGTGTGACATAAGCCTAATGCTATCTGCAATGCTGTAAAATCTTGATCAGCTAGTTTCAAAGGCGGTGAGGAGTGTCAGAAAATTTAAAAGGAGCAAGGGGAGGGAAAAGAAAATTCTCAGTTAAGACTGCTGTGGGATATAACATAGCACATTTACAGTGACATACAGAGCAAATAAAACTACTAATCAATGCCTAACAAAAAATGCCTCTGCTGGAAGCTAATTAACATCACAAAATATCTGCATCAGAAATTAATTTTAATGAAGGTGTATCTAGATGCATATACAGTGACTAATGAAAGAAATCCTCTGAAACTCTATCATGCCTGCTCCATAAGCAGTAACAGTGAAATATTATATATGGATAACATGGCAATTGACAGCAATGTGTGTGGGTAGGTTTCAGGCTGAGGAAACCTTAGTCAGTTAATGCAGTGAATACTTTGCCACCAGTGGAGGAGCATTTTGCATTGTTGGTGTGAATGAATCGAGTGCTGGTTGTGTGTCTAGAAAGTGGGATGAGAAAGTATCTTTGCTCTATGTCAGTAGCCATTAGGTCCAAGCAGTTTCAGAGAGAGGGGAGAAAACTATGACTTTGGTTATCCTGTCTGAACATGAAAAGGCTGAGAGACGACTTCAGGAGTCTTGAAATATAGTCTATGACATGGATGCAGTATAAATGCGTATATTTTAGGGAGGATAAGAGGTTATGATGTCACCAGTAGATTGCTAGTCTGCCTGTGTTGAAACCTCATGAGAATCTGAGCTGTTCCTGCTCACCAGATACTCTGTAAATTATTATGCACCGGTTGGCGAAGTGCCACATGCAAATAGATGGGGATCAGCCAAAGGATATTTCCAGAGTTTTATTCTGGGAACTGCTGCATCACTCAAACAGAGGAGTGGAAGGGTGCTCCTTTTTAAAAGTGACAATGCACAATCCCTTCTATATTATTATAGAAAGCCTATGTTGCTCCCAGTTAAAGTGCTTAGGTGTTTTTTTTTAATCTTTATTAAAACAGTCTGTATAGACAATGTTATGAAAATCCTACTCCAAAATTCTTCTCATATGGAAAGTATTGTCAATACCAGAGAAGAGACTATTCCTCCATAATGGGTTGACCATGGAATATCTCATGCCTTCTAACCATACTACAGGAGATACAACAATAAAAGTACATAACTTTGTGGTTTTTAGTATAAAAATGTAATATTGTTGTTTGAAATCTGCTCATCACATTTCCAGCAAAATATAACAAAATGATCTGTGGAGAAGGGCAATTCATGAGAGAGAAAGTTTTATACAGACAAATGTCTCATCTGGCTTCAACTTCATATTTTGTTTAAAGTATAATACTACTAACAAAAATAACTCAAAAAATAGTGCTTTCTTTTCAAGAGATCTATTTTCTCACTATATATTAATTACCAGCTTATTTCAGTAACAAATCCACTTTTTATTGTGTTATGGTTAAGAGAGTAGAATAAAGAGTACTTAGTGAGCTCAGCTGTGTCTTTACATGCCCTGTCAGCAGAATTTTAACCAATTTCGAATTGTAGCCCAAGCCATCAAATACACTGAAGGTTGATTGTACTCTTTACTGTCTCAGAAGTGATTATTTCACTCATAGAAATGAATTGTTGATGCTAATGTGAAATAGGATCCAGGTTATCTCAGAAATCATAAACAGAGTTTTGAAATGCTACCAGATTTTCCTTGTGATGTTTGACCTGACTTTTCACACAGTGTAATTCAGTTTTACTATAAACTGGAGTGTAGAAATTGTGAGCCTCTCCTAAGACTGAAAAAGAGGAAGACATGCACAAAGGAGAAATGAGCAAAACTCCCTTAGTCAGAAATAAGCACTGAAAACTGTGCAGGTATGTAACATTTTGTACGCTAATTTGCTGCTGAACTAACTTCAGTACTGTCTTGACAAATTATTTGCCATATGATGTTACATTTTAAGAAGACTGGCAAGTTTACAGTTCCTCTTTTTAGCGACAGGGTAATTCTGCACCTCCTACACTGAAATGGCATTGTACTGAAGCAGTTTCTGTTCCTGGGCTTCACTTATTTTCATGTTGTTTTTGAGAGTGACAGTAGGCAGTAGTCTTGTTACGGTGGAGAGAAGAAGGGAGGAGTTGTTCTTTCCAGGAGTGTTTGTTCAGGCATTGCATGTTTAAAAGTTTATACACAATTAGGAAGAGAGCATTTATTAGTGACTGCATAAACATAGACAGAATCTCTTGATGAAATTCCAAGCAATATAGCCAGTACTTAAGTAAGTAGCTGAATAATTTATGTTTATCTTTCATTGCTGCCATTCCTCACTTTTAGTGCCTTATTTCTGAACATTAAATATATTATCTATACACAATACAGAGTGACATATAAGCAACACTGAAGAAAACTCCATATGACAAGAGGAAAGATTAGCTTTAACTGGAAGTGAAGTGTAGCCTTATACAAATTAGTGAAGAAATGGTATCTGAATGTTGATCTCACTACAGTAATGACTTCATTGGTGCCACATTATTTTCTGGTGCTTCAGTCTGTATACAATGTGGGGTAATGGCTCATATCTTCTGTATAGTACGTTGATTAATTAAAATCACAAAGTTTTAGATATATTGGAGTAGCTATTTTAAAGATAAAAAATCTATAAATAAAAATAGTTTCTAAACATTTAATGGATTTTAATAATTAAACATTTGGAGTTTGAATTGAAAGATGAAGAAATTTTAGGATAACATTTTCTTTAGATTCATAGAATCATAATGTACAGTGGGTTGGAAGGGACCTTAAAGGTCACCTAGTCCAAACCCCCTGCATTGAGCAGGGACATCTTTAACCAGATTAGGTTGCTCAGAGCCTCATCAAGCCTGACCTTGAATGGACAGGTTTTTGTAACCTGTGTTAACAGGAGTGGTAGTAATTAGGTAGCTGAAAGGGATGGAGTATTGTGTCAGAACTTCAGTTTATTACACAGACTGGTCAGCTTCTAGCCCTTTTTGGACACAGAGTGACTAAATGTTTTGTCAGCAAGCTGCATGCAGATCACATATTACCAGATAGAGTTATATGCTAGAAGAAAGGGAAAGCTGGTTGGAGTATTTCTTGATATACGTCCCAAACCAAACATCTACAGTTCTGTGAAATGCATATCTTTCTTCTGACAAAGAAAGTGGTTGGGGTTTTTATTGTTTGTTTGAAGAGTGTTTTACCTTTAGTTAAGCATTTGCATATAGCTGGTGCTGTATACATAAATAATATCACTAAACAAACTGTGGAAGATGCCGGTAGTTGACTGTCCTAAATAATCTATATTTTCTAAAAATGTACCACTCATGTACAGTTTGAAGCTTTTTATCCTTTGATCTCTCATCCAGTAGCGATTTCTGTATTTGTTTTGTCTCTCGTTCCTGCAGAAAAACAAAGCTAGCAGACCTTAGTGTCTTGAAACTCTCAGATGACCGTATTTCTACATCAAGGAAATGAACCCTCAAACTTATTGTACAGTGCTTCTATGAAGTACCCATTTGTTATCATTTAATTTTATCTTATTTAATTTTCTTATTCACAATAGTGATTCATGAACACAGCAGAGATTACTTTTCTTAAAATACTGTATGATATATCCTAGTTTAATGAAAGTTTTCATTTTTAATTAAATTAAAGGAAAAGGCTCCCATCCTTTTTCCTTTTCCTCAGGGGAGATAACATTGTGCCATGTTATTAGCAAGTTTCCCGAGGGTGCTTTTTTGCTTTGATGAATTTGTCATAGTCAAGGAACACTGGAAGCTGGTAGCTTGCCAAAAGACATTCATTTTAGATTTATGTTACAACCTATGTATGTTAAAATTAAAGTGTATTGTTAAACCGCTGAGAAGGACATGTTTGTGTTTTAGATTTAGCTAGATATTTCTGTTCTCTGATAAATATTGCATAAACCTAATGAACTTTAGCTTAGAGAAAACTAGAAAGGGAAAGGTACTGAGGGGAGAATGAGGGAGTAAAGGGTCATAAAAGTAGTCTTCAAATACATTAATCATTTCCTAAAAAGAATTGTATGCTGTTCTCACAGTGAATAAGAGGTGCAGTAATGGACTTAAACTGAATCAAGAAAGTTTTGGGTTAGTCATCAGAAAAAACAACTTTCTAACAGCCAGGATAAAACAGCTCTGGAACACATTGTTTGAGGAAACTGGATTATTCATTTTGATGGAACTCAGATCAAATGAGTTATCCACCAGAAATTGCATTGTTGTGGCTGATTCTGCCTTGGAAGAACACCTTGCAAAATGTGCTTTTCTGAGTTCACAAAGAAATCTTTGCTGAAAAAGTCTCTTAATAATAATCCTCAATGCTGAAAACTTGTGTAGGTAAAAATTGTTCCACATGTGTTAGAAATGGGATTGAAAGCAGACAGAAATTTCTAGATATTAACTGTGACTCGGTATGGATGTAAGTAACCTAGAAATTGCTTTAGAGTTGCGGAGTTAGGTTTGGCTTTGAAGAAGGCTATTTCAGCCATACCCTTTGAATGAATACTGATGAAAGAGTAATTAGTATAATTTTTCAACTGATGGGAGTATTCATTTAATCTTTCGCACAAATAGGTAAGTTAAAAAATCAAAGAAAAATGATCCTCTTCCAATTTTGTTGTTTTAAAGTGCCTATAAATTCTTCTAAGGAGAAAACATTTTATTTCAGAAAGTTTGTATAATCTAAATAATTCCATCCTTCTCAAGTAATAAAGCCCTTTGATACAAGACAATACCAGGGCAAGTGAAGGCCGTCGCAGACTACTGGAGGGAATGCAAGTTTGAAATTAAATGTTAAACTATTGATTAGATTACTTATCACTGAACCAATGAACTTGAAGGAAAATGACCTGTCACAACTGATTACCCTTTCAAATGATCCACTCAAAGTTCATCTACGAGCAAAAGAACAAAATTATGTTAAGATGCATGAGAAAGATGTAGAAAAATAATACTAAAAATGTTACTGTTCTAGTATGAGAACTTGATGGTACTTTTTTCTGGAGTACTTTTTACAGATTTTCTATTCCTCTCAAGAGCCATTATATTAAAAAAAAAAGTGCAACAAAAATTTGAAGCATGAAAGATCTTCCTTGTAAAGAGAGACAACATGATTAGGATATTTTGATTTCAGAAAAGAATGAAATAGGATGGAGCAAGATCCTTATCCTTCCTATACTGTAATGTAGGGCAGAGGATGTAAAGGAAAATACAATGAAGCCAAGAGCTTTAAATAATCTGTTACAGAATATATTTCAGTCTGTGTCGCATTGATAACATATTGTCACCTATGACTACTTATCTATGCACCAAGTAAGAATACTCGGGATTTCTAAGACACAAATAAAAAATACGCGTAGCTCTATTAATACTTTTTTTACCAAATTATTTGTAATTTTGAGGCATTTGGTAACTGAACTCATCAGAAAACAAAACATAACTGATTAATCCTAGTGATATTTCATAGACAAAGGCTGTCTCTACTCTTCTAAATTGGAAATGTGGTTCATAACCAAGTAGGGAAACCTATCTGTAGCTTTGAATTGTTGGAGGTACTCTGGCAGTCTTGACTAGATCTTAAATGCTTCCTGTGCATAATGTGGGAATTAGCTCATTCCCATTGCTGTTGTAGTCAGATGCCATCTCCTCCTGGAGGATGAGGAGGAGTACAGTGGACATGGACAGATCATGCTGGCTGAATTCAAACTCAGAAAACAGGCCACAGAACTGCTAAACTTTCTAACTGAACTTGTAGCCACAGTAATTACTAGTTTAAAATATAAAATAGGGAAGGGTACATGAGGGCTGAATTTTATCGATGTCATCTAATGAGAAATATGTCCTTATTTCTCTATTTCTATTGTTTAGAAGGCTTAAATCTCTAGTGAATATTTGTTTAATTTAAACTTACTAGCTTCCCGTCACATGCATCAGAATGTTTGTATGCTTTTGTGCGTTAGGAAAAAGGGATGAGATAATAAATATCTCAGAACAAAAAAAGGGGATTAGGATATTGAATTTATTCTTGCTATCCCAATTAAACATTTTTATTCAAAACCTACACCTGAAACTGGATTATTCTGGGAAATCAACTGCCACATGAAACACTTTGAAATAAGGTGAGTTTTATTCAATTCTGTTCTAACACAAAACAAAAATATATATCAAGGATATAAGATTTTAAAAGATAATACAAAACTGTTTTTTCTTCTGGACTATAGCAATTATAAAGAATTATTGTCATTACTCTAAAGAATTAGATGCTAAACTGTATCTTCTTGCCCTTGTTTCTCCAAGTGAAAACTTGCTTTAGGATAAAATACAATATTGAATGAACAGAAAAAAAAATATTTATTGGGTTGGCTAAAAAGTTATTCCATTATTTTAACAGGTGGACACACATGCCTTGAAATGTAACTAGCTTCTTTGAAAACTGCAAATTTATTGTGTAACTTGACAGCTGACAGTTCAAGCTTCCATTAGAAAAAAAAAGTGCACAGTTCTGTTAACAATTATTTATTTGGTGTCAATTTCAAAATAGAAAATCAAAAGGAGTATTTTTGTAATTTTGCTGCATTACTTCAGAAAAGGAGAAGATGCTGTGCAAGCTCATGAAATGTTATGTGGCATGTATGGTGAAGATGCCTTAAAACCATGGCAGTGTCACAATTGGTCTGCTACATTTTGATCCAGAGATTTTGAAGCTTAAGATACACCGTGCTCAAGAAAGTCAATCAAAGTTGGAAACAACAAAATGAAGGTGTTGATCAAATCCAATCAACATTTAATGGCACAAGAGATTGCTGATAATCCTAACATATTGAGATCAAGTGCTGAAAACAATTTTAAACCACTTGGTTACATTAGGAAGGTCGATATTTGCATACCACACGAGCTCAAAGACATTCATCTCACTAAGCACGTTGACATATGTGATTCTCTCTTGAAACGTGAAGGAAATGATCCATTTTTTAAACAAATGATAAGAGGTGATGACAAGTGGATCATCTACAACAATGGCAAATGAAAAAGATTGTCGAGCAAGCGTGATGAACTTCAGAAGCAGATATTCACCAAAGGAAGGCTATGCTGTCAGCCTGGTGGGATTTCAAAGGTGTTGTGTATTTGGCATTGCTTCCAAGGAACAAAACATTAATTCATAGAATCATAAAATACCAGGTTGGAAGGAACCACGAGGATCATCTAGTCCAACCTCTCAAGGTAAAAGTATGGTTTAAATGAGATGAGTCAGCACCCTGTCGGGCTGACTCTTAAAACTGACCCATGTAGGCGAATTTCCCACTTCCCCTGGGAGGTTGTTCCAATGTCTGATTGATCTCACAGTGAAAAAACTTCTTCTAGAGTTCAATCAGAATCTCTCCAGAAGCAACTTATGTCTGTTACCCCATGTGTTTTCCATGTGGCTCCTTGTGAAAGGGAGTCTCCATGTTCTCGGTAGCCACCCTTTATGTACTGGTACATAGTGATAAGGTTCCCCCTAAGCCTTCTCTTCCCAAGGCTGAACAGGCCCAGTTTTCTCAGCCTTTCTTCATACGTCAGGTCTTCCAGTCTGCTGATCATCCTCGTGGCCCTTCTCTGGACCCTTTCTAACCTGTCTGCATCTTTTTTGTATAACGGGGACCAAAACTGGACACAGAACTCAAGATGTGGTCTGACCAGTGCCGAGTAGAGAGGGATAATGACTTTATCTCTGCTGGTGATGCCCTTGGACATGTACTGTTGCTAACTGGATAGACTAAATCATGTCATCAAACAGAAGCATCCAGAAATGGTGAATCAGAAAGGTGTGTTTGTCCATGATAATGCTAGACCACATACAAGTTTAGTCACTTAGCAAAAGTTGTTGCAGCTTCGATGGGATGTGTTACTACATCCACTGTCTCTGCCAGATCTGGCACCATCAGACTTCCATTTGTTTTTTTCCTTTTAAAAAACACCTTGAATGGTAAAACCTTCACTACTAAGGAAGATATCAAATCATTCTTAGAACTGTTTTTTTGCAGAGAAATGTAAGAAAACTTTGGAGCACAGAATCATGAAGTTGTCTGGAAGATTGCAAAAAGTAATTGAACAAAATGGACAATGTATTGTTTAGTACAGTTTTTGTTTCCCATGAAATATTCAGCTTTCTTCTACCTAGAGAAAAATGCCATTTCTTTTTGGCCAACCCAATATTTTAAATTTATAGACATAGAAACAGGAACAGAAGTAAAAAAAAAAACCAAACAACAAACAACTCAATTTCTATCTTTTATAAAATACTAATGTTACAAATAATACTAACTGCAGCTGATTGCACAGAATTCTACAGTTTTTCTGAGAGTAGCTCAGATACTGGCATGCAGATGTATACCAGAGATATTTAACCCAATGTGGACCAAGTTTGGCCTTGGTATACAACATAACTCTACAGTGTAGACAGGCAAATAACCCAGTGAGCAAAGAAGTACAGCATTCACACCTAGAGTAATTGCAATAATTAATCTGATATTATTCACCAAGTGTTAGGGCAGTACATTTTTACCAAAATTATGCAGTGCTAACAAACAGTGAGTAACTCTGGTTCTGTGAGGTTAGTATTCAGCTGACCAATTACGTGGGAATGATACAGGAACAGGATTTGCTGGTCTTGTACTTTCCTCACTATCTAGGATACACTACAGAGGAGAGAAAAGAAGTAAACAAATAGGTGGCATGAAATAAGCCCATAGATTGGCTATTTTGCTCTGAATTTATGAATGATATGTGGAAAGCTGCTTTGTCTTTTTGCTCTGTGGGGGGGTCCTGCTTTCCTATGTACAGGAGAAAAAAGTTATATTTTGTGGTTAATTCCTGGTAAGCTTGGGCTGAGAAAATGTGCACGGAAGAAGTGCAGTGTATAAAGCCAGCATGCTGATAAGCATGTATAGAAACGTGATATGTAAAAATGTTTTTTAGTGAACAATATGATTATTTCCACAAACACCTAAGTGTTGGCTATGCATATATAAGTTGTTGCCATTAACATAATGTTATCATTATTTGTGAATAACACAAAATCAAATAGCACATAAAAAAAAATCAAATTAGTATAATATGACTCCTTCTGTTCACATAACACAGCTGCAATTAGTCTCCAGTGTTTAGAAGATAATACATGAATGTCTCCACAGCACTGTAGCATACAGTGCAGAAATCTCCAAACTGGTGCTGAGCTGAGCCAGGAAACTCTGCATGGGCCCAGAGGTTTCTGTGCAGCTCTGAGCCTGACCTGACAAACTGTTCAGGAAGTACTGGCAAGATACTGAGGAGAGGGAGAGATCAAAGAAGCACATCAGACTAAACTGTAATATTGCTTTCAAACCTAAGCTGATTTATTTAGAGCTGACTTTGATGTTTTTGCACTCATAGTATAAGTATTGCTCCAGTATGTTTTCAAACATTAGCAACTAGAAAAATCATTATGTATCACATTCATTTTTTAATGTTTAAAGGAGAATTAAATAATGGATGTTTATTGACTGTTGTGGAGTCACAACTCGGATTGCTTATAAAGCTGGTAAAGAAAAGAAGTCTTCTACTGGCAATCTCAATTTCTTTATTAAAGTAGTGTTAATTCTATATGGGAGCAAAAATGGCACTTTTGAAATTCTTTTGAAAGAAAACTGAGTATTTGGAATTCTCATATGGGAGATAGAGCAAATGACAAACTAAAAGCTCATTTAGTTTTTTTTAAATAATACATGGTATCTTGTATACAATACATGGGGTCTTAGGTGCAGTCCATACTATGTTATCGAGCTAGTGTTAGTTATAAGCTAATAAAGCAGTCTTGCAGAATGAGGAACTATAAAATGAGGGAGAGAAAAACGCACCTGAACCTAGCAATCGGCAACAGATCTTCAAAATGAAGAGAGTCTGAGTTGCTTAAATGTGTTGTCTACTTAATGCTGTGTACTGAAATGACACCAAGTGCTGCAATCTGATTAATCTAAATGGCGAACATGAATAACCTAAATTTGGTAGTTTAAGAATAAAAATGTACTGCTTCCTTAGAATTTTTTGTATTTATTTCATGGTTTAGGATTGTACTTTCCAAAACTAATTTTAAGATTTCATGAACATTAGGATTTTTGTGAATTTTAAACAATGTAGTTTGGATAGGCAAGTAGACAACAACGGGAGAAAGTTTCTTGCAGAGAGCAGGCTTAAGTTAACCCTAAAAATACTGGAGTGAAGACGCTAAGTTAGTAATGAATATAAGGAATAGTAACCTGGATACTTAGAACAACAACAAAAAAAAGCAATACATCAATCTGATGAAACTCCCTAGTATGTCCCATATGAGTACTGGCTAGAAACAGCTTGCTGAACATGCCCTTTTTCTGGGCAGTGTTGCTGAAAACCAGATAAGCCATAATTAAATCTGGGTCACAAAGGACAGAAACATTGTTTTTAATCATTATGCCTTTTATAATTGCTCAAATTAGTAAATCAAATGAGACTGTGTGAAAGATAAAAGTAAAACCTTTTCAGTGCAGCCTAAATCTGATAAACATTCCCTTAAATGGTTTTATGTGAACTACAGACTTACAATCAATTAAGTGCTCTGCTGAAAACAAACAAAAAGCCTAGTAACTTTTCCTGTGAATTGTATATTTTTACTGTGCTGTCATGGCATTCACATTCCCCAGATTCTTTGTCCATCTGTGGGAGGAAAATAAAAAGGTAAAAAAAAAGTATAATTTTCCAGTATTTTATTGTTATTTTGTTACTAACGTGGTTGTTGCCAACAATCAGTTCCAAACTACAGGAGAAGTTATGAAGCTATCTTGTTGAAAGTAGTATGTAAGAGCTGTAGATGGCCATTATCGTCTTTGTGCTGGTATGCAACACACAAACTCTACCAACACCTTTGCTTTTTTTCTGTTAGCAGCAAAACTGCCTTCAGTTACATATTTATATTATTTCCAGGAAAAAATACAGTAACCTTAGATTTCTTGCATAGTCTTTCAGACATGTGGAGTATGAGTACTGCAGAGTGTTCCCTGGAGTCTTAGTTGACTAATCTTCCAAATCAACTGATTTTTAGAAGGCTTGTCCATGGAAACCAAGGATTAGGACAGATACAGATATTTTCTTTGTTGCTAGCAGGTACTTTCATACAGAGATTCTTGGTGCTAATCATGAAATTAACACATTGCTCTGCCTTGTCGGTCAGTCCTCTTGCCATTGTGGTAGTATCACTCCACATAGTTCATTTTGATCAATGCAGTGATGAAAACTTGCTCAATGATAGCTTTCAATCACCTGTTTTTCTAGCAGGTCCGCATCACTTTCATATTTCAGATCCACATCTATGTTTGGTATATGTGAACTGAGCAGGTCACTATGCAGTCCTTGCCCTGAGCGTTGCGGGAAATGTGGGAATGTGCTGTCTCACCCAAGGAGGCTGAAAGCAAGCCCAGACACGTAAGTGTGCAAAGTTCCCTACGCTGTATTCTTCAGACTGGAAGATGATATGACCGGACCTACATAACTTGAATGTATCTACACGTATGGTTTAGCATATTCATGTCTTATTCTTGTAAGAATGAATCTGTAGGATGAAAGGCAATCTGGACTGGGAGAGCTGTAGGAAGAGAAGGCATAAACTGTGTATGGTCCAGTAACCAATAACTGTTTAGGGACAAATACAGAATTTGGAGTTGGAAGGCTTTTGTAACCTGGAGGAAAATCATGCAGTATATCTGCTCTCATTCCATGACCCAAGAAATTGGGTCCCTTGAAATTCATCCCTTGTATTACTAGGAAATACTCCCTTGTATTCATCTTTTTCAAGGTACAGCGTTACACTTTTTTGTGTATGTTGATAACTTTGAAGCAAAATATTCATTTTTATGGGATCAGAGGATTACGAAAACAAGAAAATATATTGCTTATAGAAAGTTTTAAACCTGCTGATGTTAAAAACTGTCAGCAAATTTTAAACTAGAAAACCACTTGTCACACCTTTTATTAGTGGTTCTAATCCATAACCTTCTTTATATAGGATACTTCCTTATTGCTGTTTGCTTATGCTTTGACTGATCTGTTATCCGTAATCTAGCAAAACTTCCTTGTAACAAGAAGTCTTTTTAGGACATGTAAAACTAGCCAATCCTTTTCAGCATTATTTGTCCTGATATTTGTGTCAGTTTGGGTTTGTTTGGTTTTTGTTCAGTTGTTTTTTTTTTCTTTAAACTTATAAATTATGTTATTTCTAGTTGTTTGCCAGTTTAGATGCTGCAGCTTTTATCCTTATTTTAGTAATAGCTAGTCAAATTGTGTTCTCTTAAACATCCTGTTCAGTTCCATTCATGTGTTCCTTATTGTTTTCTGTGGATAAAATTAATTTCAACATAAAAAGCTGATACTGGGTTTGTGCTCATTCACTCTATGAACCTTATACTAATATATCCCTTGTGAAAAAACAGTTTATAAGGTGGACTGGCATCTATTGCCTTTGATACTGAACATGGAGCAAAAGTGCAATCCTATGTTGTATTCAAATAACTAACCTTAGTACTGAAGTGATAAATGTGCTTATAAAAAGAAAAAGCTCTGCATTCACGAGTATATGACTAGATACAGTTTGAGGTAAAAGCCAATCTTAGCTATTGTTTCTACTTTACCTATGAGAAACCCAGTAAAATTCACTTAAGATGGATACAGATACGGTCCTTTAAACCATAACATGAGCATTGACTTAAAATAAGAATTTAAAATATTTTAATGAAAGTACACTAAATAGCTTCATGAATGCACCTATCATTTTACAAATTACTTGTTTTTGTTGTCAAGGATTTTATGAGTTCATTTACTAAATCTGAATGGGAGAAATGAAAGGCAAGCATACAAATGTTTAGTGTGTGTGATGCTGTATAGAAAGTCCTTTTTGAGCTATTAAATAGCAGAAATATGCTGCTGTTGCATACAGATTTGCATATTCAGTGCATCTGAAGAATTATAAATCTGTAAATGATAATTCTGGCTGATGGAATCTGATGCAGAGAAGTCATATCTTGTCTGTGATTCCACCCACAAAGTAATGAAATCTATAACTCATATCAACTTCTTCTGAGGGCGCGTAACGGTCCTTATGCTGATCTGCTAAAATACTTGAATTGTGTTCTTCTGAGAGTTTACTGCTATATACTTTATCACAGATAACAATTGAAAGTACACACTGACATGTTTGTGAGAAAATTACAGTCAGAAGCGTTCTCTCTTAATACTTCATCAGGATTTATCTCTGTCCTCTGACACGGTCTAATTTACCATTTATTTCCCCCTCTTTTCTAGTAACCTAATTTAAATACGAATCATACAAACATTTATGTAAATTATGTAAAGTCATCATTCTGTCACACTGACCTATAATATTTTGTGCTGTTATTCTTAACCTGGTGGATTTTTCCAGTTGGTAAAAAACCCAGTGTGGAGAGAAGCACCACTAGGAACTTGAAGCATTTTAAATGCTGTTTTCATTCCACTGAACAAAAGTATTAAGTTAATATATAGAGAACACAAAATAAAGTAAATTTCATTAAATTAAACTTCTCTGAACAGCCTTCTTTAACTGAAGTGGTCAGTAAAGGTTCTAAAGAGAGATTATGGATGTGTTTCTGTGGATGACTGCAAACAGAAGACAGCTCATTATGCTTGTGCTCAGAGCTCTCTAGATCGGAACTGTCTGCAGTTCAGAAGCTACATAGCTCTAATTGTGTTGCAAAAAGTGATTTAAAAAAAAATCCTGTTTGGCCATCTTTATACACATACAATTAACTGTCGATTCCTCAAGGAGGCATGCCTCCAACCTAGATGCTCTGAACTCCTAATCTACTCCTGTTCCAAAATGGAAGTATCTAAATTATTTGTGCCTCATAAAGTTCTGTAGGCTTGTATAATTTTGCAAGTGCTGGCAGCCATTGCTGTCATGATAAAACTAAAGTTCCTGTTACCTGAGCTCTAGAATTTAGAATGAATGTTTCTCTGTCCCACCTTTCTTGCATAACCTAGTTTATTTTGTCAGAATGAGTCTACTGAAAAGAACACAAAGTGTTACGAGTAATGAGATGCTGTTTAGGACTGCTTTAAACCCATTGATTAAAGCATTTGCTTGGGTAATGGAACTTGGCTTCACACCTCTTCCTTACAAAATCTTTTATGAGGGATTGGAATAGAGATTATGCGCATTTCAGCAGCTATTTAAATGAACCTTATGTAAGGCTCTAAGCTCTTCTTGCTGTGAAAGTGTTCTGTTTTTCACACTTGGATATTTTACATGGAGAAGGATGCACACCCTTGATAAAGTGGATTAGGATATATACCTTAAGGCTTAGTTTTGAAGTTCTAGCAGTGACTAGATGGTCATGTAATACCAAACAGAGAGATTTATAAATTACTTTAGAATACAGGTGGTTTGGGTGCTCTCTTGGAAATTCAAATGTTTAGTGTAAAAAGGCAAAAGAGGAATCTGGAGATGTTTGGTTGGTTTTTTGTTTCTTTTTATTTTCCCCTCCCACTGTATAGTGAGTGACTTTGCCACTTAGTTACTGGGCTCATGTATGTGCTTTGTTCTCACTTTTTGAAGCAGTTCTCTAAGAAAGGACTATTTGGTGCAGCCACCTAATCCTAGACATGATTTATGGCTCTGAGTCCATAAGGAGGGAGAAGATTCATGCCAATTTTGTTTTGTTTTGGGTGGTTGTTGTTGTTGTTGTTGTTGTTTTTTCAGAAGATCTTCTCAAGATTTCTGTCTATCGAGCTTAGGTAGCTTCCTGCTTAATGTGCTAGCCTCATCCCATACTTAGCATGCTAATCTCTCTTATGTGCTGTTTAGGATACTTAGGTGTCTGATAAGTTGCCACGGTGTACCATCGGCCTTGCAGTAATAAAACTAAGCCATTTTTTGAAGGTGGCTCTCATTGAACAGCTGTAACGCATACATGAAATCTGGATTTCAGAGTTCAAACCTTCAAATAAAAATCTATTGAAAAAATACTCATTTGTCTGCTTCATTATAACTAAATTTTAAATTCTGATTTCAGAACTGGCTTCTAAGTAGATCCTGATCATCCATAGCTTTTAATAAGTTACAACTACTAGGATATTATACAGTATTGTAATATAGTATACTTTGCAAATGTAAGTCAACCTGAGGCCTTCCTACAACATTACTCTTAAATCTGTGTTGACAAATGCACAGATTTTAAGAGCATTTTGTGAATTATAAATACGTGGATTAGTAAAGTGCCCACTTTATGCACTGAAGGGGTTCTGACAAGAACATAATAAACTACAATGTCTTGCTAATGCAATATGTATTAGAGTCTTGGTCACAGTTTAGCAGGGTTTTTTTATAATGGATTAGGCCATATTGTGTACATACTTCAACCCACACAGTTTTTCTTGAGGTGATTTAGTAGAAATTTACACTCTCTTATTTCTGTCTTATTTTTTCTTCCCTTTTTTTTCCTTACCTTTTTAAAAAACAATTCCAATTTAATATATTTTTCTTCGTTATCAGTGTTTGTTATTTGGAGTTTGGAAAATTTTTGACTGTATATTTGCTAATGAAATTTCTTTTACATAAGTGTTATACCTACCAGAGAAACCTTGCAGTAATGATATTAAAATTAAGGATGTGATGAATGTTTTCTGTAATACTAATAAGCTGACAAATGCTAAGTAAAGGTTGAAGTTGTCTTTCCCATTTGCTTAAAACTTATAGGCAACTCAGTGAGTTTGAAGCATGGAGGAATAAAGGTCACGTTGTTGTAGTCTTGTGATGCCACACCTAAGATTTGCTATTACTGCCTTGATGCAAATATTGCTCTTGAAAGAGATTCTTCCTGCCACTGATCTTTTTCTGTATCCTAAAGTCCATTTATCATGTTTTTATTTAACTGCCAGTTCTTTAATTGTATCATAACAATATTAATATGAAAATAACTAAATCAGTACTGAGTGCGAGTCTTCTAAGGCTCCCACTTATGACTGACATCACTTCATAGAACAGTCTATCTGCTAAAGAATACACTGACTCCAGTCCTTAAAGCATTGAATGTAATCAGACACATCATTCTTGTATGATGGTCATCTAAACAGATTTGTCCTATTTCCTTGTGAAGCTGCAGAGAAGATGCCATGTTTTTTCTTCAACTGAAGTCATGTACCTCTGACACTTCTGAAATTTTGAATATAAAAATATATATATGCTTTATTGTGTAATTTTGAAGATACCTCTTTGTTCAAACATAATTCAGATGTGACTGACAAAACATTTTTTTCTTATCAGTGTCATCATTAACACAAATGACCTGCTGGTGACTTTCTAGAATAAAAGTAGTTCCTTGTTTATCTTTCAGAGAGTGGAAAGCTGTGTCTTCTGATCTTGCATTTCTGCTTGCCATGATTAGCACTTGACCTCAGGCAAAAAACTCTGAATTATGTATTCTTTAACAGATCTGAAAGAGACATTAAATCTTATTTATTTCTAAAACTTTGACAGAAAAATACCGGTTGTGTCACTGGGTTCTTGAAGTTCACTTTGAACGGAAATTAAAGCTGCTGTTAATATTCATAACACTGAAACTTAAATCAGCTAATTCTGCCTGAAGAGGTTGCTGGATAATAGATAGGACTAATACTGTGTGAGAGATTAGATTACACTCTGAATTTGTTTCTTTTAAGAAACACTGATGAGTTGTCAGAAGCATTCCAATAGCTCTAAAAGTTGTGGTGCTAGCAGTTATGCCTGTCTTCTTTCCTCTGATCCTTTTCAAGTCCAGAGTGAGTAAGCTGTAGAGGGTTGCTGTGCAGCCAAATCTGAATGGTGTTACAAGTGCTTTCCATGTGTGTAAGAAAACTAGAGACAAAGCATTCCTCTGTTTTCAGAAGACAAGAGAAATGAAGGCTAATGCAGAGATCATTTCATAGAAGCAATGCTCTCTTCTGTCTTGCATCAATATTGTGAAATCAGTGCTTGGCAGAAGACATCACTCCCCACTGTGACACTTTTCACACTAAAACTTGTTTCTCTAAGTACATGGTAACGTTTTACGCCCAATAGGAGTTCATCTGAATTGCTAGAACACAGATCAGTCTTAGTTTTTGTCATTGGTTTTGAACCAAAGAAAAAGGCAAAGAATTATGAGGAAGTTGCTTATGGAAATGGTCTGTTTGTACAACTTCATAGATCTGTAAATTTGTAAAAAGTTCACAACGAGTTTAATATTTTCCCTAAAGATTAGCAGAGTAAGAATTGTCTTTCAGAGAGAGTTATCCTATTGAAACAATCAATTTCTTTATTGACTTTAGGTTAGTATTCTGATCTCTTGTGCCAGACCCTTTTATCTCAGAAAAGCTTCAAATTTGAAGGAAATAAATTATGATCTATAATTGGTTCCTAATTTTTGTGTGTTTTTGTTTCTGACAAAAACAGTAGAGAGGAAGGAGAATATAGCAGCAGATGTAAATCCTATGTTTGGACATTTGATGAAGTAATCCATCAGAATAATAGCCTTGTGACAGTCACATATTTTGTGATCAAGTTAACTTACAAATGTCAATCAAAATGCTGAATCGTGTAAATAGAAAATGTGTAATAACAGCATCTGAATGGTTGATATTTTAGTGTAACTTAAACCTTCAGAGCTTCTTCAACTTCAACATTCAGTTCTAGCTATCATTATCGATTCCGGAGATATGTATCTTTAAAAAAGCATATAATTTTTTCATGAACTTCTCTTGAGTTCCCCTAAATGAAGCATATATCAAATGGTTTGTATCACAAATAGGAAGTTCATTTTATAGTATATTGTATGTTAGGAATCAAAGACCTTGGAAATGTTAAGCCACTTCAACATCAACTGCATAGCACCTGTATCAAACTATAAATTGATTGGCTTTAATTGCAATAGTGATACCGGTAGCATATGAGACCGCTATTTATATTATCATTTCTGCTTAGTCAGATGAAGACAGCTGTAAGTGTGGAAAAGATTAACAGCAAGTCATCACCTACTACTTTTCAGTCTATATTCTGCATTACATACAGAGAAATAATCTTGCTGTTTAATCATAAAATACAATGTCTTTCAGAGCAAAAAGAGAGTTTATTACAGTGCACAGAAATTGGAGTAATGTGGCAGAAGGCCAGCATGGATGAACATAGGTCTCCTAACTGACATCTAACACAAAAAGGAACTACGAAGTAGGTGGAAGCTGGGACAGGCTATTTGAAAGGAATGCAAAGACATTGACCATGTATGTAGGAATGGAGTCAAGAAAGTCCAAGCTCAACTGGAGCTGAAATTAGTGAGGGACCTGAGGGGCACCCAAAAGGGTATTGAAGTGAACCAGCAGCAAAAAGGAGGCTACGGAGAATGTGGTCCTTTGCTCAGTGAGACAGGGGACTTAGTGACAAAGCACAGGGTAAAGGCTGAATAATAGAACAGAATAATACAGTTGAAAGAGACCTACAATGATCATCTAGTCCAACTGCATGACAAATTCAGGGCTGACCAGAGTTAAAGCATATTACTAAGGGCATTGTCGAAATGCCTGTTAAACATTGACAGGTTTGGGGCATTGACATTTTCTCCAAACTAGACAAACCCAAAGTCCTTAGCTGCTCCTTGTAGATGTCCTAGAACCAACGCTTTCACCCTCCCCTGGATGCATTCGAGTACCTTAACATTCTTCTTAAATTGTGGGGCCCAGAACTGGACCTAAGTCCAGTTAAAGGTGAGGCAGTACCAAAGCTGAATAGAGTGGGATAATCGCCTCTTTTGACCGGCTGTTATGCAGTGTTTGATGGACCCCAGGATGCGGTTTGCCCTCTTGGCTGCCAGGGCACGCTGCTGACTCCTATTGAGCCTGCTGTCAACCAGCACCCCCAAATTCCTTTTTGGAGGGCTACTCTCCAGCCACTCCTCTCCCAATTTATACCTGTGCCTGGAATTACTCTGTCCCAGGTGCAGAATCTGGCATTTGGACTTGTTAAATTTAATTCCACTGATGATTGCCCAATGCTCCAAGTCTGTCTAGACCCCTCTGCAAGGCATCCTGTCCCTCTAGAGAGTGAACAGCATCTCCCAGTGTGGTATCATCAGCAATTTTGCTAGTGGTGCATTCAAGTCCTGCATCCAGACCATTGATAAATATGTTGAACAGAACTTGTCCTAGAATTTGAGATCTGTTCTTCAGCTAGTTCTTTCCACAGCACATCTTGAACCTGCCGAGCTCTGCTATTCAACTAGTTTTTCACCCAGTGCACCATGCACCTTGCTCATCTCACAGCTGGAAAACTTGTCCAGAAGGATGCTGTGAGGGACAATGTCAAAAGATTTACTAAAATCCAGAGGAACTACATCCACCACCTTTCCTTCGTCCACTAGGTGGGTGGCATCATAGAAGGATAAGATGAAACTAGGCTATGTAGAGGTGCACAGCAATAGGGTGGGTGAGAAACAACAGACACAAGTTGAAGTGTGGGAAATTCTAATTAGATAAAATGAAAAAAATGACATGAAGGTAGTCAAATGCTTGAACAAATTGCCCAGAGAGCTTTGTCCATCTTTGGAGGTGTTCAAGACTGTACTGTACACAGCCCTGGGCAACCTGATCTAAATAGATCTGCCCTTGGTAGGGAGTTGAACTGGATAACCTCCAGAGATCTCTGCTAACCTAGATTGTTCTGTAACTCTATGGTTATTTTGTAATTTCATATTTACAGTCATTGTTTGAGTTTTCTGCCAGAACATAAATTTCCATTTTTGATTTAGTTCATTCACAGGAAAGTACTTTTGAACAGTGAGATAGTTCTTCAGTTGTCAAAATGTTCTTGACAGAAATGTAGTGGTTTTCCAAAGGTTGGTCTCAGTTCATATTGGGAGATACTGGCTATAACAGAGATTTTAACGCAGGATCAAATCACGTAGGCAATCAATTTTAGACAATTTAGATCTAATGCATAAAATATTTACTGTTCAATGTAAACCTGTAACAAAATTATCCGTGAAACTTAAAGTTCTTTTTGGTAGTGGAAGTTTTGTAAGAATTTAGTGTCTTTTTATAAAGAATTTAAGTTCAAGAAAGGCTACACTTCTGAATGTAACTTTTTCCACGTTTTCTTTGCAGAAAATATTGAATAACTGACTGTATCCTATTGACCCTAAGGTTGCTTTTAGAAATTCTGTTTTTATTGCATATGCTTTTTAGCGCATATAAGCTTTGTTTACTCACTGTGGTTTTCTTCATGATGTTTTGTGAAATCATTGAAGTAATCAATAGTTAGAGCTCTGTGCTCTGTATGTTATAGTTTGAAAATCACTACTTTAAAGCACTGCAAATAAATAGATGCTGTCCACAGAAGTAGCTTAGTTGATGCTTGACATTATCAGCTTTTTCTCGTGGTAGGCTAGACATATGGGAACCATTTCTATCCCAATTTAAAGCGGTAAGTAATACCTTGCACAGTTTTGTTACTTAGCTAGTGTATAATCTTAGCAAAATGGCCAGTGTTCCTGAAATGTTTGAATTGAGCTGCTTTTGGGTAACATATGATATAACTTGTAATGTGTTGCATGGATTCACAGGACTAGCATTATTGTTTCTGTTTATATTGAATTTACTGAGGTTTTGGTTTTCTGTTTGAAATTTTGCATTTTTCAATGATCAGTGTTTAAAGGTTTCATCTGTAACAATTTAAACACTTGAGCAGTGCTGCTTTTACTTTTAAGATCCCATTTTTGCTATTGCTGTTGCTGATTCAGCCTGACTAGCAACAGTTGTGGCTTCATATTATGTCAGGTATGGTACAAGAAGGCAGTCCAATGCAAGATGTAATTGATCTTTTTGTAAAGTGCTATCAAATAATTAAGTTGCTACATTTCCAAATTTGTATGTAGCTAAAAATACTTTTAAAGTAAGGATATTGATTCACCCGTTTTCTGTCCATTTTCATAGACTTTATAGCCATACCCTATAATGTATATGTTCAGCACAGAAACATTAATTAAGGCTGAGAGAACAGTGTAGTATTTCTCAGCAGCCAGAGGAAATGTAGAGCTCTATGATTTTTCTATCCAATATTGTATATAATCAGAGAAAAGTTTCTTTCTTCAGAAATCTATTTAGAGCAGTAATTACAGCCACAGATATAGTTAGGGGCTGTGGAGATATCCTTTTCAGCAATTTTCAGCTATATTTTTAGCACGTTTATTAGATTGTTACGTAGTAGTTGATGTGAAGCCTGGTCAATGCTACAGTAGATCAAGATCGTAGACTAGACACCCAAGAGAAGTGAAACCTTTTTGAGGGATTTCTTCTTTAACTCAGTATTGATCACATGCTGCTGTGGAAATTAAGCTAAAATATAATGGAATAAATAGTTCTTCCTTAGCCTTTACAGAAAACAAAGAGGTCATATAATTCTCATTCTCTTTTTATTTTAATTCATGTCAACATACAGTGGAGTAATGAAACTACAAAGTAGAATTGAATGTATTTCATTATATGTTTCCTGAACACAGACTGTGTATTATACTTCAGAAAAAGTAAAAATAAGTTCTTAGGATATAGCTGGTAGCTAAAAGATTGTAATTTGGGGAAAATTGGTTTTTTGCAAGCCGTGGTCTAGAATTCGGTTTCATATCATATGGTAATGTACCACGAAAATCTACGGTTTTATTCCAACAGCAATTTATGTGTTTGCTTTTCTGAATTATGGCTTGTTGAGTGCAGTGTATGTGTTACAAGAGACAAAAGCACTTTTTGAAAAGCTGTACTGTTATCCAAACCCAGCAATCAAGTATGTCTTCTCTCTTTCCTTAGAAATTGGCTTTCCCTGTCTATCTTTTATGAAGAAGATTTTTCATACTATACATTTTCTTAACAGAAAACCAAAGAATTGCTTTATTAATAGTATTTCTTAAAATAGAGGAATGCAACCCTCAGAAATATAATGTCATTGATTGATTTTATCTCTTTATTGGAAGAAGTCTAGAGATTGCTGAGACCTGCATTTCTTGTTTTTGTTGCAGGGTCCTCTGACATAAGTCTTCACAATGACTTTAGAATGTCCTGTTCATGGATTGTGCCAGCATTCATTTTTGTTTCTTAACAGGCTGTAAATCAGTACCTCATATTTTCTTCTATCTTTTTTTTTCCTTTTGGTCATTTCAATCTGTAGATTTTAGTGACGTTGTTATCTGTAATTTGGAGTCATTTTATGAGATACAGGTTTGGGATACTTACTTTTTATTGATACTGTAACAACTTTATGCAACTGTGAAGAATAACATCAAATTTTTAATAAATAACACTCATATTAAGAAAATATTTTGGTTTACTAGAATTTATGGATTAGATGAGAACAGTAATGATTTGAACTTGCCATTCAATTCTTGTTTTCTATAGAACTGGTAATGATGCCAATTAGCTTCTACAGCATAAAAAGTCAGTGGAGTTCAGAAACTCTGTAGCTGTTCCAATATTGAAGATGTGGTGTGCTGCTATAACAAGACGAAAAACATTACACCTGACAATTTGGAAATTTTGTCTGGATAAAATTAAACTTTTTGTCATGTATTGATGAGATTGAAGGATATAATGAAACTATGAAAAGCAGACTTCAGTGCAGAGAACCATAAACATTTAAGCAGTGGGCTAATTTAGTATTGTGAGGATAAAGCAAAGGAATTTTTGGCATTTTTTTTCTGAAAAGAAGTTAAAAAAACCACAAAGGAGTTTGGTGGTGGTGCGGACTTTCCACACAGTTGGCAGACAGCAAAGAAGAATGCTTGAGGTAGCTCTCATTTTAGAAATGGTATTACTGAGTTAACAGTGCAATAGCTGAGATGCCAGTGATGCTACTGTCAACATGCTGCTTCTGTTTCTCAGGATATTTTGAAAAAGGATTGATCGGTTGTCTGCACATAGACCCCTGTTGTGCCTTTGTGATGCATTCAATGGTGCTGAGCTCACAGGAGACACCTGTTGAATTGAGAGCACAACATGCTGATACAGGTTAATAGAACCCTTCACTTTGAATAACCTTTTATGCATCTGTAAGTATAAATGGGGTTCGATACTTTGCTATCTATATGCAGGGAAACTGTTTTTTTCTTTGATTTCAGGACATTTTGTGATGGGTGACTTGTAATAAAAATTCTGTAGACCAAATCAGTTTTTTATTGACACTTCTGCAACCCCTGTGCTTTCCCTGAGGAATGCTTTAACTTCCTTCATTTTATTCTTTTGATGATCAAGAAGATTCATCTGCTATGGCAGACCTGCAGAAGCTAAAACCATTAACATTTATTTATGTGTTCAGCACAGATACGACTGTGTTCATCCCACAGGCACAAAACTGAAATGGCTAAGCGACGAACATAGTTGCTGTAGATTGTTTTCATAGTTGATGAGAAAATACAGAGAATCACTCAATGTTAACACCCAAATCATGTTCTGAAGGTGCTTGCTTTCCTCTCTTCTGATTAAAAAAGTGCCTAGGATGACTTTGACATTCCAGATAAGTACCAACAACCATTAAGGATAAACAAGGTCTATATTACCCTGGAAAGAAAATGGGACTATTTCCACTGCCTAAGAATATAAATTACAGAGCTAGGTTTTATTACATATTTATTTACTCTGTGTTCCCTGCTTTCTTTCATTACCTGCCCCATTTTCATGTCATAGTATCTTTAAGATATCACATAACTCAAGACACTGGCATCTGGCCACACTTTAGCCACACTGGTAACTACTGCTGTATATAGATGAAATATTTGTCGCTCTGCTGTGTGGACAGTAAATGATAGCTTCTACAGAACAGTAATCTGTGACAAAATGGAAAGTTTTCAGTTTTCCTGGAAATAGAATTATTTCTGTCTTTGCAATTAAGTGTCAAAATTATTGAAAAAGTCTGTCCTCTACTGTAATTAATACATTTTTAAATGTAAATACATGTTTTTAATTTGTAGGACACTTGCATATAATATCTTAATATAGATATCCTAATTCTGAGAACAGTAGCAGTCCAGGATAATGCAAAATTATTTATTTTCTGTAATTTACATTCACAGTAACTCTAAGCTTTATTTACAAAACAATTCTTTGCATGCACAGTTAATGGAGTGGTATATTTTATGTTCATAGTTCTATATTCCTGATGGTCCGTGATATATTTTTAGTTTATATGTTGACTTTATGAAAAATCTCTTGAGTTTTAATGCCTTAGGGTTTTAAAGTTTTGGAGTATTTTTTTTTCCACTGAAATGCAGAGTTACAATGCTTAATTAATATACATTCATTTAAGCGTTTAGAAAAGTCATGCGTGCCCAGATGTAAATTCTTACACTGTGTGTACAAGTGGATTTCCATCATCAACAGAAACACAGTGCAAGTGTTTATATACAAAATTGCTTCCTAGGTATTTTTCAAATGAGAACAGACAGGTTGAGTCTGGATTCATTCCCAAGTAGCTCTTTGAAGTCATGAAATCTATTAGAGCAACACAGGTTGTATGCCAGCTTTTCAACAGCTGGCTATTAAAATAAATAATGGAACAAAAAGCATAATCAGAGGAATGACATTACTAGAAATAAAAAGTCCAAAATGTGGTGTAATAGCACATTAAAATATTTTTCCCTATTTTAAGAAATAGTTTATTATTTGGTATGTAGGTGTAGTTTGTTGAGAGGAAAGCTGTTGGATTTGCTAATAGGATATACACTATATGGTACAATATAGGCATTCTTACACTAATTTTTCTAGTAGCTGTATTTTTAATCTGTTCCAGTCTACCTGATTAAGACTATTTTTATAACAAGGGTAATTAGAGACTAAGAGAACCTTAGCAAGCCAAAGAAACTGAAGCAAGTTGTAGTTCTCATCCAATGCCAAAGTCAGTGGTTTAAAACATTCCTAAAACTTAATTAACTCTTTAGATTTTATTTAAAATTCATTAATTTTTCTAGTAGATATTCTCCTGTCTCGTTCTTCAGGTCATTTGGTATCCGATTTATTTGTATCATGTACATACTGTATATTCTGTATCTACATGTGTATACATTATATTTAAGTGGAGTACCCGCATATATTCCACTTAAATACTGTGAAAGAGTAGAGAGCATCTCATATATGCTATGTCACACGACTGTGCCTCTCCTCACAGTAACTGCACACTCAGCAAAGAAGCTTCTGGAATACAGGTCAGGGTGGGCTGAGAATAAGGGAGAACAAAAGAAAGAAACAGAAAGATGTGCAGCACAAGCAGAGAATGGGAAACTTGAGAAAAGCAGATCTGAGAGGCTATTCCTCAGAGGTGACAGAGAATGAGAGAGGGATCCAGAGGAGGCTGCAGAAATCATTGCAGCACACTATGGAGCTGTAATACAGGAGTCCCAAGAGACAGGGTAGAGTCTGCACGGTTATGAACGCATTTCTGTGCTCAATCTCAATTCTGAGTTCTCTTGTTGGAGAAGTCTCAGGTTCTAGCCAAAGTAAAGCCTTCCCTCAGAAATTACTGTTTCTCAGCACGAGGGTACTTAGTTTAAGGAAAGACTGCAGTAACATGTGCCTTAAAATCCTGGTTCACTTACTGATTTGTCACAGCTTATTCCAGGAGGGGAGAGAGAGAGAGAGAGTATGTGTGTGTGTGTGTGTGTGTGTAAAAACAGAAAGAATAGCATCTTGACTGAATGACATTTTTATGTAAGTGACAGCATCTGCCTTCAGTTGCTGTAGCTGACTAACTTTTGGAACAGATGCCTCGTGGAACACACCTTTTAAAATACAAGTTCTGTAGAGATGATTTCATATTTTGGAGCCTTTCATGTTATTAACTAGCGTGACAGAGGAAGCAATGTTTCAATTATTTCTAGTTAAACATATTTTAATTTACATTTAGGTCTTTATTGGAAGTATTTATAATGAACTAATTTTGGAAGATGTTATTATGCTGTTTTATTCATAATAAGAACAGAAGCATAGAAGTGAATGTTACGGAAATTTTGTTTAAAGTTCTATTCTTAAGCCTTGCACATTCAGAATAACTTTGTAAAGCTTGCACATTGGGAATCGGTCAAAAATCTCATGTATTTCTTTGGGTTTTTCTTCTTCCAAAACAAGCCATAGATTCAGTGTTAAGATTAGAGTGATGAATGATGCAATATGTGTTAAATATGTGCTAAAACAGCACAGTATGACTTTTACAGATCTTGAATATGAAGACTCGAATTGTACTAATGCTTTGCTTCACCAACAAGAGGGACTGTAGTGTGCCTCAATAGTTAAACAGCATGCTTGAAATACCTTCATATATAATACAATACCTTTTTGTCGCAGAAAAATATTCTCTTTTCTTTAATCTAAAAGTTGTAATGTTACTGAGGTTTTACTCTTGACAAGTTCAAAAACTAAGCCTGAATACTTTTCAATGATTACATCAGTTGTTACTTGTATAGAAAATAGTATTGGAATGGAAGATTATGGTACAGGATTTCTTTCAGTATGAGCCCAATTTTACCTTTCTGTTTGCACAGTCGACCAGCCATGTACATGCTACAGAACCAGGCCCAGGAACTGAGCATGCTATAGACTAGGGGGGATAAAGGGAGGTTGGGGAAGGAACCCCTAGGAGACAGTGTCTTAGAGCTGTAAGTAGGAATGTCAGGCAAGTACAAAGACCTTATTCTACTCTGCAACTTCCTGAACAACAATTCTCACATGGACTAACAGGATATGAGGTTTCAAAATTGCAGCCTTTTATTATTTGGATTTAAATGTAGGCTTCTCTTTTTCCCATCATGTTAAATCAATTTAACATAATCACATTTTTAAACACACTGAACACTTATATTTACCAGGGCAGGCAAACAGAATAGACTGAAATGATTTAACAGCTTATTTCCTATAAGGCAGTAGTTCTGCTTACCCAACTTTGAGTCACATATTCCTGCACCTTCCCATGCATACATCATGCTTACTCTCTCAGTGAGCCATACAGTTTGCCAATCCAATGGGAAGCTAAGCTAGAAAAAAATCTAAAGTGAGACTTCTATTAGTTCCAACATAATGAAGAACTGCATGGCATGGAGTTGGCAAAGTTGGACTGACCCTTTTAGTATTAGCAGGCTGTAAGATTGGTCTAGGTTTAAATGAGATTGCTTAAGTCTTCTTTCTCTAGCGTACAGATGAACTAGCAATGCCAAATGGCAAGATTCTTAGGAATAGAGTTAACAGTAGTTAAATTTCTGCGTTTCTGGAAATTATTACTATCTTCCATTGGAACTGCCTTCTTTGAGACATGTAACCACAGTATTGTTTCTCTTTGTACTTTGTAGATCCTGTAGTCTTCTCCTGATTTGTCAATGAGAATCCCATTTGAAACCATGTCAGTGCCGTAGTAGAGTGAAAATACAGGGAATTTACTGTTTGTTTCCTAACTACAAAGCTTTTTGCTCTCTGAAGTACAGGATACTACTGCATGAAATGTACTTGTATAATTACTGGTCAGTGATTTTAAGTCCCCATTGAATTTTGGACTTCACTGTCTTAGATGCTGTATGAATATATAATACAGAAAAAGTCTTGGTTCAAAGGCTTTAATCAGATGAAAAAGATAGAGAAAACTAGACACAGAACAGGGAAATTATGTGGTCTACCTAGTGTCGGTAGCAGGGCTGGGAAGTTTCAGGTGAGCTGGTCTCTTAAGCTGCTATGTACTCTTAGGAGGCAAAGGCAGTACTTCTGTTCTATCTCTCTTTCCAAACTGATAGGACTGTCTTCTCTGAAGAATAAATAACAGCAAAGATACATAGAGTTGAGTTAATGTTACTGAGATAACATTTGCCTTCACCTTTTACTTTCTTATAATACTTGAAGTATACTGCAGAATTCCATATACTTTTCCTCTCTGCCTTGCTTTTAAAATTTAATTTCTGAAGGTGCTAAATGATCAGAAGATGACAAATGGTGAACAGTATGAAAACAAAGCTTCTAGATCATATTTAATGTGAAGCAAAATGTTCCACCAATCATTAGATAACATGATTTTTAAGATAAAAGAGCACTATTCCTAGGAAGTGGAGAAGGAGCAATAAAGACATATTCTGGGGCTAAATTATTGTCAGATTGCTGCAGAGATCAGTGTGAGGGACAGTGCTGAGAGGTGACTGGGGCAAGGCTCAAGGTGGAATTCTGAGTTGTGCAGTGGAGAGAGAAGGGGATAGAGCTGCAGTCAGGAAATGCGGAGAGCAGAAGCTGGAGGCAGCCCATGGTACTTAGGAGCTGTACCATGCCCTGTCAGTGCGATCACCTTTAATCCTACAGAGAGGTATTGATACACATCCCGGCAATCGTGACTTTCTTCTCTCTCTGATTCCTGCTAACAGAGCATCTTTACTAAGGATCTGTCTTTTACCGTCTGTGGTGCTTCTTTCTTTATTCTCTGCTACACTTTTGGAGAGGTGCTGACAGCATTCCACAGAAACATGCTTACAGAAATACTTCTCTGACCAGGGTTGAAAAGGAGAGGAGGAAGTTTGAATGGGTGCTGGAAAGAGAGAACTGTCATTTTAGCATAGAGATTTAGCAAGATACTTGAATTAAATCTTTGCATTTTTCAGCAGGCTTTCTTAAATGACTTATTTAAACAAAAATCTCTAAGCAAAAATGGATGTCTTTAGTGAATGCAGGATATTTATGTTGATGTCCTTCCTACCCAAAGTTTTCCTCCAGATTTCACAGGGCAATCTGACAAATCCTTTGATGGGAAATTGCTTACTGTAAAAAATGCAGAACATGATGCTGGAAGGAAATGTGCCTCTTACTAATCTGAACACATACTGTGGCGGGGTAGATCTGAGAGGTTATTCTGTATTCTAGATGAGACCAAAGTGTTAAGGTACTAAATATTTGTTAGAAGGCTATTCTGGTTTTCTGAAGAGTAATGAACCTATGTTTCCCTCCAGATTATAGTTCTAGCAATATGCACTATGGGCACTGTACCTACTTTTTAAATTTGGTATGTGGCTTTCTTATTTTCCTCTTGTTTTAAAGTAAGTACAGTGTCAATATGAGTTTTTAGATAATTGTTATATTTGTCTTTATTCATAGTTCTATACTTGATGTGGGTGGAGTGATTTTTGCATTGGTTTGAGTTTATACAGCACTTCAAGCTTCCCATTAAAAAGTAGGTGCTGTAAAATATTAGCTGTTATGATAGAAAGAGAGAAGAAAGTAGATTTTTTTGTGTCTTCACTTGAATTGAAAACACAGGATCGAGATAAAATAAGTGCAAAGATATTGTACAGTGCAGTTTATACTGATGAAACTGATTCTCCTATATTTTGTCTTTCAGGTTCATACATAAAAATTTGTATTTTTCCCTTCCTTCAGAGGACTTTCTGATATGTTGTAGCACAACATATTTCTAAATGCTCGATAGATGATTAAACCTTGTCCGGTATGGACTACAACAGGCTAGACACTGTCTAATCCTCAACACTTATTTTGGCACTCTTTCTGTATTGATCACAATATAGTATGCATCTAGAAAGTTAAACCACAAAACACTACAATTCTTAGTAGTATGGTTTGGAAGGACAAATAATCAGGTTTACAACCAGTTATCTTTAGATGCTCTGTTAGAATCAAGATGACACTGGCAGATCTGTGAGTCAGAGCAGCCCTTGAAGACTACACAAGTGAACCACTGCCTGGTGTATCATAAGATCATGTAAAGCAAGCAGTGACTTTCATTCCAGTGCTTGCATCCTTGCTTGCAGACAGCAATCCAGGCCTTTGTGTTTAGTTCCATGAAAAAAAGAGTGAATCAGGTTTCTAGTCATTCTTTAGTCCAAATCAGGGCATCTCTGCCTGGATTAGATTTTCTTTGACATCTTCCTGATTCTGTAGTACAAGAATTGATCATGGGACAAGAACAATGGAAAACTGGATAAAGATCTTTTTGCAGATACCCATTTTAGCTTTATACAGTTGAAAGGATGAAAAACTCTAAGTGATTAAATAGCTTAGTTCTGGATCATCTTTAACACAGGCTTGGAAGTTCTGAAGCTTGGAAAATAAACTGTCTGGTCTTCTTTAATTGTTTCAGTACAAGCTTATGTATCCTGTATAAAGCACATCTTTATTAAAAATATTAGGACATACTTGCCACATTATCTTCCAGTTTGATTATAGTTTTACTGGATACTGCCTTTCCCTGTCTGTGTAGCCATACATACAACAATGCTGTGTCCTACAGCAATTGGTTTCTGTTAGTAAACTGCAAGATGACTTGTCTGCCATTTTGACATTTTCTTTTGAAAAGATGAAGATTTTTTTATTTCCTATAGATTTTTGTAGTTGTTTGTTTATTTGTCTGGAGGAGGCAAACACATGGGAAGGATAGGCTTGTATCATCAAGATGTTCCTGTTAAATCCTTTCTCTTATCCTACCGCCAAACAAAAAGACCTGCTTTCATATAGTGCAATTATGCCATTTTGTATCATAACAGAATGATTATTGCTACAGAAAATACACAGTAATATTTTAAAATTAATTGATACCCACTCTGTTCAAATTACATCAGGCATTCCATAATAGCTTGCTATTTCCTCTAATTTGGCACTGTATTTAGAAATTTAGAGATCTCAATTATTTAAGAAATTCTGAGAGGTGAAGGTTTTACCGATGTATTAGCTGATCTACAGTCATATTGTGAAGTGCTCAGATTATAGGTGAAGTTTTAAGATTAATTACTGTGTTGGTTAAAGTCCTCATCACCTTGAAAGTGAAAACCTAGACCATTTACTTGAAAAAGAGATTTTTTCTAAACTTCTAAACCAGAAGTTTGTATCTTTAAAATACTAATGATCATCTCGATTATCATGTTATGTTACTCCTAATGTAGCTACAAATGTCTGTTTTATAGCTCCTGAAGATAGCAACTAATCAAGAAGTCTCTTTGTCTTCCCTGTAGTCTACTGTGATTTTTTTATGGCTCAATTATTGCTCTTCTTCTTGGTCTACTGAAAATGTAGAACATAATATTTTCTGAAACCCAGCACATAGCCTTCATTTCTCATACACTGTATCATTCGGACTGAAACAGAATTTTTCAATGTAGCCTTCTCAACTTTTTCTTAAATATACAAATCTATTTCTAAAATAGATTTCTAGGGCAATAATAATACCTTTACATTATTTTTAATTTTGGAATCTGTATTTTTTAATTAAAAATATTGTACTTTCCTTGTTGACTAGCTATGTACAAGCATAAAAACTACTTATTTCTTATGCCACCAGATGTAATGCACATTTGACTTAAGTAGACCTCGATTTTACCTGGGGTGAGATGAATTTGGCTTTTGGAGTTTAAGGTTAAAATTTTTTTTCAAAATTAGTTCTAAAGATTTCCCTTCTGAGAAATTTCACTTTAATGCCATTGTAGACATTATTTTTAAAATCTTTTGGTTAAATTGCATAGGAGGACCATCTCAGCTGAAAGCCCCAGCACATCTAGTTCTGGAGAAAATAAAAGGACAAAAAAAGTGAAATCACAGCCCCATGAAATACTCTTTCCATTACCAAAAAGCCTTTATAAATTATATTCTGTCACAATCTTTACTCTGTATTAACTTTCCAGTGACTCTCCTACTTTCAATAAATAGATTGCAGATCAAATTATATATCAGCCTCTATGAATTAGGTATTAATTACTTTAAACACATATATCATTGGCCTACTACTTTTTGCAAGAGGCAAAAAGTGATCAAGAATGATGAATTTTTTTCATTTTTATGAGAAGCTTTTCTGTGCCTTAAATAGCAATGGGAAGATTAGGATTGCATAGTCTGTCTAGTCATGAAAGAAGTTCTAGTTCACAGCAGCTCACAGTATTTGTCGTCTTTAGAATGAATGTGGCAGAGGAGTTCATTTTCTCCGTCTTTTCTGTAGAACTGTCTGTGTAATTCTCTCATCCAAAGTGCTCTGCAGACAAATACAAAATGTCTTTCAGAAAAGCCATGTGACGGTCTTCTTGGAGGATTGTATTTTCCTCGAGGGAAAACCTTTCAACATCAAATTGTTTGTAGTGCCATACAAAAACACTTGGATTTTCAGTGAAATTTGAAACTGAAAACAGAGCATATTTGACTTGAGCTATTCATTCCAAATGCAGAAATAATATAGTCTCAAAGAAATGTTTTAGCTCTGTGCCACGCCAGCTGAGTTCAGTCTCAGCTTGCCTCATGGCTTGTGTCCTCTGAAATAGTGGCCCTCTAAGGTCAGCAGTATCTTTAGCAACTTTTGTTGTGGCTTAGTAACATAATTGTGAATGCAAAATATGGGGAAACAAAGCTGAACGTCTTATGGCATTGTACTGCTAATACTGGTAATGATTGCATGTGTCTGAAACCAGTTTAGCAGTGTTGCAGCCTTTCTGTCACTTGTTGTCTAGTCTTCAAAGTCAACCTGTAAACAGAACAGCTGGACAGAGGAACAACAAAATATACTCGTATTTATCTTGTTTGGCCTTGTTTTGCTTAGTGGCCATATCTTTATTCTGATGTGATCATATCAGTTGTTAAGTTTTTTTCCTTTATATGCACAAACATGTCCTAATGAAAATTGAAAATGTGTTTCTTTTCTAACCTAATACAGAAAGTCTCAAAATATTGGCATTTGGGTTAAACTGTTAAATACAGACATAGTACCATTCATCAGGTATTAATTTTTGTTTATGTACAATTGCCATCTTCCGTCTGGATGTCTAATGTGTTCTTGAGAATTGCTAATATGATCTCCATCATTATCATATCCATTATGACACCCTCCTTGGTCACAGGTACTCAACTGATGATTTTACTACTATGATTAGTCAGGTGTTCTTCACAGTTATGTCACACAATGTATTAAAATGAGTATGATCCGAATTGATCCTGAAATTGTAGACATTTGCTCAGTGCCTTCTTCAGAGAAATTTTCAAAATAAACTATCAGTATTTTGCATTATTTTAATAGTAGAAAGAAACTTGTAAAATTTGGGGTTTTTTTGAATCCTTTATTTTCTAAAGTTGAATACCATTTTCCCTCAAAATTATGTCAGAAATATAGATCATGTATTTTTCTACAAAAAGGAAGCTTATCTATCATAAAGATGGAAGAATGTTTCTTCTGAAAACAAAGGTTTAAAGAAGCAAATGACCCATCAATTTACATGAAATGTAAACTATTAGATTTTAGTTTGAAACTCCATAATAAACTCTTAATTAAACATTTATAGATTTATAGTAGAATCATATACATTTTGGCCCATGGTTTTGCAGCATGACTGCATTACCAGTTAAATAATCTCAAGGAGTGTGTTTCAGGTTTGTCTGGCTTATCTGTAGTCCAGATAAAACAACTAGATATGTATTCATTTTCCTCCAAAATAACAAGGATAGAGATGCTTTCTTCCTCAATAGCATTTATTAATATTTTTAGGGGATGTTACATCTCAAATCAACAGATTAGCTTAGAGATGTTGGGGAAAAGCTAATGGCAAAGAGTGAGAAAGACAGACTTATATCTGTCTTCCAGTTATGACCACATTTTACCTGCAACCAATCTCAATCAAATAATGTTGTTGAATACTAACCCCTTTCATTGGCTAACTACACTTATACTGTTTTTACTCATAATTGTATAGCTAATTATTTTATGTTCATATACAGATTTGGTGTTTCCAATGATGTTACTGAGGCTATTTTGACCCGATATGATACTTACTGATACAGTTATCTAGACAGGTCAGCCTTGCATCCTAAGACTCCCTTCTGACTCATGCTAATTTCATTTCTTTTTGAACAAAATTGTTTTACTTTATCCTTGATTCCTTTATGCAATTCTAATAAAGTAGTTTCTCATCTTATGAACAGACAGCTTGCATATGAAATCAATGAAGTAACCCATTTTGTGGATATCTTTGCCCTTGAATAGTTTTTATTAGCCTTCTGGTTCCCATCAGGGGCCTCAACTGGTTTGGAAGGCAAGTGCTTCAGTGGGACCTCCTGCTCACAGGTGCTTTGAAATGACAAGATGTCTGTGTTAGCATAAATGTGTGATCTGGGCAAACTGAAGAGAGACTTTCTGTTTTAAATACCAGGGTTATGGTTATCTCTTCAGAGTCTCAAACCCTCACAGAAATCAGAGAGAAAGAGATCTAAGGACTGAGTTTTAATCTTTGCTGATTCTTAAGGGTGGCACTCCGCAAGTTTGCATATGATAGCAGTTTTGAATTACAGATTCCTTGTTAGTCCTTTTATTTCTATTTTCTTACGTCCTACCTAATTAATAATGTTAAGTTAAGCACGGTACTCCACAATATAAAAAAAAATACAAAAAAGAACATAAACCCTTTGTAGGTTAAAAAAATTAAATAAAAGAAAAGAAGCATTAACCTTTTTTTCCTTTTTCTGTCTTTCTCCTGACCTATTTTGTCCAGTTCTGACAGGACAGTAACACTGAAAGACTTCTGTTCATTGTGATTTTAAAGGGAAGGCTTAAATCTTTCTCTCCCTTGTTGGAATGAACTGATCTTGGTCACTACTGTAGGCTGTAACAAAGTATACAGCTACTTTTTACTTTCCATCTTCCATAGTGTGACATTATCCTCCTGAAGACAAGTGTTTTGATCTCAGAGTAAGTGAAGCTGACAGCATTTTGAAGTCTTTTCTTCCACACTTAGAATTAGAAGTGCATGGGCAGCTAAACTGTACTAAGCTCAGGCACAGCAAGGGGCTAAAGTCAAGCTCTACGTTTGCTACCAATCTCAGTAGAAACTGTTATTTTTACCAAATCAGAGTTGAATGGAGTGGTTCTGAGCTCAATTGTTATGCATTTTGGTATAAGTAGTTATATTCGTTGAAGTTTTTATGGTAGGATAACTAAGAAGAGAAATAGTCCAGTTCTCTGTAAATTGAAATATGCTTTTGCTCAATGTAAAATAAGTGTCATGAGAACAATGTTATATTATTATTCTTGTTCTTTGATAGGAATGCTCATAAGATAGTCTAGATGACCAGGTGAAGTAGTGGAGAAGATGCAAGCTTATAGCAACCAATCATGGTCAGGTGAAACTTCAATGTGTAACAAATCTTCAAACAACTCAATGAATTGCAAGCTTGGATATAATTAACACTTTGTGTCCATGTTTATAAAAAGTAGGTCGTCCACTTAAGGGAAAAAGACAAAATGATGTAACTTAAATTTAAGTACTATTACTGCATTGTAATTAGGAAGTAGACTGTATCTTTCCTCTGAATAAGAAAAATTCAAGTACATCTGTACGTAGTATTCATTCAGTCACTTGGAGTGGATACTTAGAATAATTTTAAAAATTATGTTTTGTAGACAACTTGGAATGAAAAAATATGCAGTATGACAAGATAAACTGCATGTAAAAAGTAATTCAGCTAGAACTTGTCTTTTTAACATTTATTTAGACTGTCATGTAACAAAAAAAAAACAAATGAAAATTGTTCAAATGTTAGTATAGCTGGTTTTGCAGGCTACAGTAAGGGCAGTTGTGAATAAAATTATTCTATCTATGCTCAAATGGTAGCAACTGGGGGTAAAACTGATTATATGTAGAAGGAATACTAAAACTAAACAAAATCCTTACCAACTCCTTGGATATGCAAACACATGCATACATGCAATTTCAGCAGCTTTCTTATTTAAACATAACAGACCTGTTTCCATATTTTTCATTTATATTCAAGTTTTTTATTCCATTCTGTCCTTTGCATTCCCTTCTAGGTACTTCGGAATCTTTGGGAATATGAAACACTGGGACTAAATTAAATATGTGAAATGAAGAAATGCAAACCCATTTGAACTTAAAATATATTTCATAAACCTTAACATACTCTTGAATCACATAGATTCAGACAGAATGGTTGAAATTGGAAGGGGACTCTGGAGGTCATCTTGTCCAGCCCTGCTGTTCAAGCAGGGCCACTTAGAGTCAGTTGCCCAGGACTATTTCTAGAGGAATTTTGTCTGCAGAGGTCTCAAAGGATGGAGAATCCACAACCTCTTTGGGCAACCTGTGCCAGTGCTCAGTCACTGTCATGCTAAAAGAGTGTTTCCTAATGTTCAGACAGCACTGTTTGAGTTTCAGTTTGTGCCAGTTGCCTCTGGTCCTGTCACTGGACACCTGAGAAGAGCCTGGCTCCGTCCTCTTTCCACCATCCTGTGAGCTACTTGTACAAATTAGTAAGGCCACCCTGAGCCTCCTTTTCTCCAAGTTGAACAGTGTCAACTCTCTCAGCCTTTCCCCATATGTGAAGTGCTTCTGTCCCTCAGTCATCTTAGTGGCCCTTCACTGGACATTCTCCAGCATGTCCATGTCTCTGTTGTACTGGGGAACCCAAGTGTGAACTGAATAAAGGGGAAGAATCACCTCCCTCAACTGCTGTCAATACTTAACCCGTTGCAGCCCAGCCTACTATTCACCTTCTTTTCTGCAAGGGTGCATTGCTGGTTCATGTTCAACCTGGTGTCTGCCATGACCACTAGGTCCTTTTTTGCCAAGCTGCTTTCTAGCTGAGTGGCCCCCAGCATGTACTAGTGCATGGAGTTGTTTGTCCCCATGTGCAGGATTTTGTACTTCTCCTTGATGAAATTCATGAGGTTCTTGTCAGCCCATTTCTCCAGCCTGTTGAGTTTCCGCTGTATGGCAGCCTGACTCTCTGGCATATCATCCACTCCTTCCAGTTTTATGTCATCTGCAAACTTGCTGTGGGTAGACTCTGCCCTGTCATTCAGATCCTTAACAAAGATGTTAAACACATCTGGACTCAGTTTTCAATTCATCTACTCAACCAGCCCATACAGTTTGTTTATGAGGCTCATGTGAGGCAGTTTCAAAGGCCTTGCTGATGTCCACTGCTCTCCCCCTATCTACAGGCCAGTCACTTAATCTTTTTTGTTTTTCAGCTTAGCCAAACATTCCCCTTGGCCAAGTCATCCTGATCACCTCTGATGATTTTCTTGTCTTTAATATGCCTGAAAATGCTTTCCAGGATTAGCTGCCTATTACCTTCCCAGGGATCGAGGTGATGCTAACTGCCCTATAGCTGCCTGGGTCCTCCCTCCTCCTTTTCTTGAAGATGGGAGTGGCATTTGCTTTTGTCCAGTCTTCAGACACTTCTCTTGAAATGGAACTGCAGATTTTCAGAGCTCTTTAAACAGGTCTTTGTATCCAGCTCAATGGAACGTCTCAGTAAGTGGGTAGTAACAGGAAAATAAAACTCAAAAGAAACATTGAAATAGAGAGGCACCGAAACATTGAAGAAGTCTTGCTGCAAAATACTCAGTTTTTAAGACAAAAAAAATTGAGAAGTCAATTTTTCTTTTGTGCAGTTGTAAGGATTTCCCTACCACCGGCCCTTGCACATCATTAGCCAAAGCTAGAGGGGCTTGTGATCTGCATGAGAGGTGGCTAGGAGACAAAAAGCTTAGTGAATTTTAGCCATATATCCAGTAGTATATACACATTACTTTGATATAAGAAAACAAACAAAACCAGCAAATTGTGCTGCAAGTAAATAGATCTTTGTGTTCATGCCTTAGTAAAGCAATATCCAAGATTGATAGAGATTAAGTATAAAAATGCAACAGCCTTTTCCAAGTTCTGTTTGAATTAATATTTTTAATACTAAACATACCGATTTTACAGATATGTTCTGTTTATCAACAGAATTGTCTAGTTGGGAAATACAGTACTAGATAACTTTATATGTTGAATTTGAGGTGTAATAGTGGTATTCTTTGATGTGCCTTGCACCTATGTACTTCCATCATGATTTATGTCTTTGTCTAATAAAAAATGTATATGGCTCAAGCTGTTGATGTGGTTGGCATCTGTTTCAGATTCATTTTTACAGACAGCAAGCTGCTGCTGGCGAGCACTCAGCCTTTTTATCATCAAAAATACAGAGACTGGTATTCCTGCCATTGCTCTTTATTCTACACTAAAGTTCTTCATCAGATGTACTGCACTAAAACCTGTGATGGATGACAAACTTTATAGAATATGCATTTAAAGTTTCCTAATTATAATTTTTAAGCAATGCTAGAATTTATTGAGAAGTTATCTTAACAAGTGTAATAATGCTAAATAACACTTGGCAATGTCTAAGATTTTAATCTCATTTCAAAGATTAGAGATTATCTGCATATCTACATAGATAAATCAGAATATTTATCTATCATTTGCTATAAGACACAGAATAGTTTAGAAGAAGCCAAGAAGTAGTAGCATGACTCATTTCTCTTTATCTCTACTACAGTATCAGTACTTTCATTTTCATGCACCACTATAGAAGGGAAAGTGTGTGTTTGTGTGCATGTAAAGCACCAATGCATATACATATGTCATTGGATTTACGTCTAGACTTGGGCTTCAACAAGAAGTTAGAAGCACTTACTGAAGCATTCCATCATTTGAGGAGTTGTTTTTTTTCCCAGTCCCTGTGCTCTATGAAGTAGGAGACTGGGGCTTAGTTCAGAGGACATTTGTTAGCACAGTGCAAAATTTAAAAGTTGTATTCTTCTAGATGTGCTTTATAATATTACTTCCATTTTGCATTCATGAAGATTATGGTCTTTTCTACTCATTTTTCCACTATTCACATAGGCATTATCTTCATTTGTGCTTGTCTTTCCCCTATGCCTAGAGACACTTCCTTTTGATATGGTCCATTATAATGAACCCTTGTATTTTTTTTACAGATTGACTCTACAGAGTCACTTAGTTTGTGGTGTCTGAGAAAAAATAGCAAATTTGTAACAGTAGATTGGAAGCAGTATATGGAGGTGTGAAGTATGTATTTATGGTCTAAAAGCTATAAACATAGACTATGTCCTACTCTCCCACTCTTCCTCTGTAACCTGTTCTCTTGGGTAGTGTATGTTGTAGGCATAGATTATGTCCTGCATACTGGCAGTTCCAGAAACAGAATGAAAAACAGTAAAATGAAATTAAAACAATGAAGGAGTAACAGCTCAATTTTCAGTGTAATCTCACCAACTGTTAAAATAGCTTTTGCAAAATCACCTGATTTTTTGACATGTCATTTTCTACAGTTTAGACATTTCAGTTCTCTTGGCAACCCAGTTTTGGTCTTGGTTAAAAACGTTGAAATAGGAACTGCAAAACAGGTGCAACACTACAGAACAATTGAGCAACCTGTTCACAATCTGCAGAGATTATTAGTCCCATGAGAAACCAGCAGAATCCTGTCTGAGAGGTATAATTAGATGAGTAGTCTGCAGTTTTTGAAGAACATGGAGTTTGCTTCTGTCAGTTGCTGTTAGAACTGGAGGCCTCTTTGTATGGGTGGCCCTTTTAATACATCCTGCTATGTCCTCCAAGAAGTCAGGGCTGTTTCATGTTTTGTTTCCTGTTTTGTCTCATTTGTTTTCTGTAAAGTAATCTGGCATTCTCACAACTTCTTGAACTGGCATGTGAGCTCTACATTTCTCTACTTGCTTCAAAAGTACTGTCATCCACAATTATTTGCTTCTGACCTAGCCTTTGCTAACAGTTTTATGTACTCGGCAAGTATCTACTTGTACATGTTTTC
Source organism: Mesitornis unicolor (assembly GCF_000695765.1). NCBI lineage: Eukaryota > Metazoa > Chordata > Aves > Mesitornithiformes > Mesitornithidae > Mesitornis > Mesitornis unicolor. Next base: position 91,404 of record NW_010202358.1, read on the forward strand.
TGTTTTATTTTCTTACCCTTATGTCCCTCCTTCAGATGACATGTTGGCCCTGTAGAGTACAAGAACCTTTATTAAATCACCTCTGACATCACTGTGGTCTCAAAGCCTCTTCAGGATAGAATTTGTCAGCCTCTCTTGTGAGCACAGGATTCATGATGGGTTTAGAGTAGTACCACTCACTGATCCTTTCTGCAGTGAGGGGAGGTATGCCAGGAAACTCAGCTCTTTGCAAAATCCTCAAAGGAAGAATAAAAAACTTGAATTGAATTGGTTCTGTGTGAAGTATGGTGGGTGTTTTGTTCCACATGCTTATCAACAAGAAGAAGAAAAGAAACAGCACAAAATGGGAAGAGGTGAAAATTAAATATGGTATAGTAAGAAGGCACTTGATTATCCAGTTAAAGTAATTTCAAGGTAACAAAGTCTCAGTTATCTGACAATATAAATATGTAGAAAATAAAATATCAATGATGGGAGTGATATGTTGAATACTTCTTAGGATTCATTGCTACCTATGAAACAAGACTAACTTACACTGTTTGAGCAACATTTGAGAAAATGAAAAAGAGATAAAACAGTGTTCTTTACTCAGTGCTAAAATCAATATAAAATGTCAAAAAAGGATAATTTCTATTGCTTTTGTAAATATTTTACGAGACTTCTATCACAGTACTTGCATATGGCTTCGTGGAAAATTTAAGTTTTTACATATAAATGTAAGTTACTAAACTGCCTCTGCTATTGTTCATCTAATCCATAATGGATTAGCTCTTTTTGGTTGTTGAAACACTTTTATAAAAAGATTTCCAGCACAATGGACTGCATTTCACAAGAATAACTTAAAAACTATAGCCTTCTAATTTCAGGAGACGGTTTGCGAGGAAATGCTGTAAATATTTAGGGAGTAGGGGTACCTCCCTGCAGTTCCTGATACGGTGTCTTGGAGGCAGGAATGAAGATAGTGGTACCACCAGTGTTTCACATTAACTAGCTCTGAACAGCTGCACATTTAGCTTGCTAGCTGTACTTATGCATACTCACATTGTCATCCCATTCCGAAGTACCTGATTTAATGCACTAGCAATTCACAAGAGTGGAAGACTAACTATTGTTTCTTCTAAAGTTAGACCATTTCAGTAATTAGACCTTTGTGGGGGAAGAAACGAGTAATTGCCATACAGAGAGATTCAAAAGACTCAGAGAAAAGACTGGAAGTGATAATCTCTGGGTGCTGCACAGTGCTGCATAGGAATGCAAAAATCTATAAACAAAGGCTTAGAAACAATCAGGAAGGATAAAATGAGAAAGCTTAATTTGTTTCTGTGATGAGAGGTCAGAATTACTGAAGGTATGAGTGGTATAAGTTGCTATGGGAACTGCGAAAATGGAAGGATTTGGGACTGGCAGGACAGGGATAGTGATGTTTGCTCACAGATTTTGCATCATTGTAAGCAGTGTGTCAATACCATGAATTCTCATTGGCTCAATGACTTGTTCCTTATGATACACTCTACGCTGCCAAACCTTGAAGCATCTGGCATTGTGTGAGCTTTAGAAATTGCACAGGCTGTGGCATGACTGAAACATTGTGTAGATACCATTTTGTTGTAGCAATCTGAAAAAGAAGTGGACTTTATTCACTGAAGCTCTTTTAATTTATGTCTTCTTGTATATTGACCATCTGATGTGGAATCTGAAATTGTGAGCTAGGTGTGTAAGCTTTCTTTTCATTACATGGAAAAAAGAACTGAACTGTGTAATCCTACTATGTGAACTAGTACTTTAATTAAATCAGAACATGGACACTTCGCAAAAGAAAAGCAGTTTCATTTCCACACCTTACTGCTATTTACAATAATAAAATAAAGTTTCATTCTCTACGTTTAGTCCTACCAGACATCTTATATGTTGGACAGTATTTATTAGGTCAAAGCTTTCAAAGGATGAAGGAAATTAAGAACTTAATTTATATATTTTAGTTGGGTGTGAGCACAAGCTTCTGAATCCTGTCAAAACTGAAATGTTTGTACATGGGACTAAGGAACTGTACAGTAGATGACTGTTACACTTGTAAGTTTTAGAAGTCAATGTAGTGTAGTATGCATCTCAGCAGGGGCTTCTTTGTTACATCTTAGGACTGTATGTCTAATTTAAAAGTTGTATTCCATTTTACCTGCTTAGATTCTTTATTGAATCAGACTTACAGTATTTTACAGATGCTTACAGCCTTACAAGATTGGACCTCTTTATTTATTGATATATGCAGACACAGACATTCACTGAAGCTGCTTTTATTGTAATGTCTTATCAAAAGAATTTAAGTTATTTCAGAATGTGAGCCTCTCTATTAATTTCTTTCCAGAGAAAAGATTTTGTGGCAGAAGAGGCTGCTGCTGCATTTTCAGAAACATCATCTTCCCGGGCTTATTGATTTCAGTTATCTAATATTATTCTTTGTATTTCAAATATGATAGATAAAAAAGTCATAGCAAATAGAAACAACTATTTTTCAAAGCAGCCCCATAGTCATTATACTTCCCTTTCTACATGAGACATTGCAAATGAAGGTGGTGGTTGAGTTAGATTGTAGGACGGCTGTAGAAAAGAGGTTTAGCTATGGATTGAACCCCATAATACTTGAAGTCACCAATATGGTTATATTGGGATATATATAATGGCTTATATAATGAGTCTATGAATAAAATCTACAGATGGCCATTTTCAATCCAAGATATTTATGAGAAAAGTTCCTAAGGTAAAAGAATATTTGATGGTCAACTCTTCCTCCTGCAACTTCACCCTAAAGTCCACTATAGTATAGCTTCTGCTCTTCCCAGCACCAGTGACACACACCCCCCCCAAAAAATCGTATTTGTACAACAAGAGAAAGTATATGGAACACTTATACGACACCGCCTGCTTTGTGTCTTCATTTCATGGAAAACAATATATGCTACTGTCAAAAGGCTGGGTACTGTTACCACTTTGAATAAGCCCATTCTTTATAGAAAAGAAGGCAAGTTTCCTCATGGTTATATGTAGTTCTTTCATGTTTTGTACTCCTGCTCTCTTTTTCCCTGTATTTAGCAAAAGATGTTAAATTTCTGGTATATTTGAGAAGTGTCAAGGAAACAACATGCACAGTTCTAGCAAGGCTTTTTGAATCCTGTTCATCACAAGACTCAGAGAACAGTTACATCATTACCAGAGTCATGTTTTTGTTGGGACCGCTGCTGACACCCCCAGAAATTGGTATCTTTGGGTTGTCTGTCATTCCCCTTAGTCAGCAGATCAACCATCACTTTCTAACAACTTTATGAAGCAGATGACCTTCAAGTAGAAAGGTTTAAAACCAAATTAAGAATGGATTTTTATATTTCTCCCAACACTGAAAAAAAAAAAGCCAAACCAACTTGATTTTGTTAAGGAGGGGAAAAGAAGCAACTAAAAAGTAATTTTTTGTATCTTTGTTGAATGAGAAAACTGTTAGAAAAATTGTTTATGTTTTGTCTTTAAATTTAGTTCATTCAGAAAAGCAAATGTTATCTTTCTGAAATAAAATAATAAAAAACCCCAAATTAGAAAAGTTATAAACAAAATTTATTTTAAAAACTTTAAAGCAATATTTTCAACAGCATATTTGAAATTATTTTAGAATTTCTTAATTTTTTTTCCACGGAGCTAAAACTGGTTATTATGTTCAAATTAACAGATAATTCTAGTATCTTAGAAGCCTGAAATTTGGGGAAAATGACAATTTCCCCCAAGTTCATTCCTTCCAGCTAGACATCAAGATGTGTCACATGTTTTTGAGTTTGCTAGAGTTTAAGACTTGTTAGGACGGGTTAACATTATGTTAGAAGTAATAATTTAATTAAATTGCTGATTTTAATTGCATATCTACAGGCAAAAATTCTAGTATTACAGTAATACTCCAAGTTTGCAGCCAGGCTCTTGATCAATATGATCTTGTTGTGTCACAGATAGCTGGGAAACTATGGGCCATGTTCTGAGCAGTTAAAAACTACAAGCTTTTGAAAATCCTGTGCAAGTGATGAATGAACGTATATCTTTCTAAAGAGAGAGATTAGTTTGGTTACATTGCACCTACGGTTAGAAGTAAGCCTGACCTATGTATTAATTGGTTCTCTATGAGAGATTATCATGAAAGATTATCACTGTGAAATAATCTTTCTTGCTTGAAATATTTAAAAAATGGAGGAAAAATATTTTAACTCAATTTATTAATGATGTGTCAGATTTTGAGACATTTAATCTGAGCACAGAATATACAGTTATCTGAGTTTACTTCATTAGAAAACTCTATTAAATTCTATTGTGATATATTTCATATATGGAATGTAATATAGGGGGAAAAGAGAATATAGAAAAAAATCTTTATTTTTCCATACAAATATTAAAATAGGGAGAAGCAATATTTTTCTCCTAGCAAAGAACCAAATGTACTCTATAGCACAGTGGATACAACTAAAAGTTTCACCACTAAACCTGCCGTAAGATTTTTGAACCTATGATTAGCTAATAGGAGCCCAGGCTGGGAGGACGGAGCCAAACTTTTTATGAAGATATACTTGCAATGAACATTCACAAATCAGTTTTATATTTAACAAAATCTTATGTTTCTTATGTCTTTATGGAGCAGTTATCTAGATGGGAAATTACTCAATAGGAAACAAGTTAATTGCATTGGAAAGAGTTAAATTTTACTAGTGTTGTATACAGGAAAAAATGTCATTCCTTCATGAGATACCATTAATTCATGGTGTGAATTTGGTGTGGTTGTAGAAATATTCAAGCACATTTGTAGAACTGAAAAGACAACTCCTTAGATTTGCTGATGTTTCTAACTACTACAGGCTTTTCCTTTATGGTCCAACATAAAAATGTTAAATTCCTCCCTTTGTTTTATGGGAAGGCAATGTAGTGACACTATCATCAAGGAAGTATGCTTGTGTTTCTTTGTGATATACAGTTGTGAGCTCAGTAATCTGTCTGGCAATATACTCTGTGAGAGATAAAGGCATGAGTGAACTTCTTTGTATTCCACAGGTAGAGATATGTTTTAAATCCCAAAGTACTTATTAGATGGTAATAGATCTTAATAAGAAACATACCAGTGTTCAGAGGATGTAGTGCAGTCAAAAAAACCACTATGGTGTATAGTTTGGTTTAGTTTTCCTTGCATGATTAAAACACTAATTTTTGTGATACAAATGTAAATAATCTGTCTCAAATACAGTAGGTAAATATCAGTTTGTATATGGAACTTAATAGTATATTTTATAACAATGTATAAGAGACTTTGGAAAGCAAAGTATTTAAAAGGTTGTTTCCCTGCAATTGGTAGGAATGGCAAAACCCGTCTACTTTCTAAAATAAACTGTATGCTACAAGATAGCTGATGTTGTTTTGAACTTCTAGCATACAAAAAAAATTATTGGGAGGAAAGATTTGCTATCATAGATTAGAGTAAATTTTCACCTGTAGTATCCTATAGTATAGTCATAAAACCTGCATCTAGTGGTCAAACCAAAATGGAGATTATGACTGTGATCTTTCTTGCCAGTTGTGGTCCTCACTGAAGTTAACACAGATATATTGTAGATAGGTAGACAGGGGCAGATATCTGGTAAAATGGAAGGGCAACTTAACTTTATTAGGGATGTAAGATGGAATTTCACCTGAAAGGAATTAGACCTGCTCAAATTGATCTCTGAATCCCTGAAAGATACCACAGAAACCAGTGAAAAAAAATTCCATACATATGGTTCCAGTTTTAGGCTTAGAAGTCTGTAGAACTTTTTGGAGTTACAACAGGGTAGTGGTAATTTGGAAAGAAGGGTGGTTTTCTTTTTAGACATTTGAGAATTTATACTATAAAAATAAAATGCTTGTACAGCAGAAATATGATTTTCCTGCAAGCAGGAATTAACACTATTTCACTATTCACAATAACGTCAAAATACTGTCAATATTTTCTTTGTTCAAATAAATGTATTTCAAAATTTTGAATAACATTCACTTTTGTGTTTTGACCAGCTGCAGTGCCTAAGCCCTTCTAAAAACTGAGTCCCTTATTTAGGGACTTTGTGATTTAGCTCTTAAATAAGCTTTGTTGAAAGGTATGGGCTGATTGTAGTTGTGAATCCCTGGTGAAATAGGGATATTTAGTACCAGCCTCAAAAGCCTTGGTCTGTGCAGATTACTTGGGCTAAAACCATGCACAAACTGTGCTATTTGTATATATTGTTCCTTCATGGCAACTCTCTGTTACTTGCCAAATGGAAGTACTATTTTCCGAATGGGCTTTTTCTTCATGGAGACAAAAAAAAAGTCCCAAAAACTGTCTGCCAGCATTTAAAGCTCTACTCAAATGGTTAAGCCCAGATTCTGAAAAGCTATTGTGCGTTTTAATGCTGATTTTGAAAAACACTGAATAGCAAATTCACAAAACAGCAGTGGTGTGCTCAGGGTGGCATAGGCACAACATAGATGTGTACAGAAGATTTTTTAAATTTTAATTTTAAAAGCTTGAGAGAAGCACTGTTGTCTCATATCTTTATTACAAAAATACTAAAATATGTAACATATATCCTACAGGTCAAAAAATGATATAATTTAATACGGGTGTATTTGTGCTATGTTATAAAGAGGATGAAAATTATTAAATAGATTGCTCTGCAGTAAGATGTAGTTAAGAAAAAATTATAATCACACTGGTGTTGTAATAAATTATTAAATTAGCATTTCTGTAATTCCGAGATTAATAGAAGATGGAAAATGTGTGCAGTGTCGTATTTTCCAATTAAGAAGCAAATAGACTTCAAGTAATGAAATAGCAGATTAGTGATACCCAAGTTATATCAGACAAGGTATATCTGTGATAAAGATTTTTTATTTAAAGAGAACTTAGTCAAATCTAAGAGATACTATTGAAAGTAACTGCAATTTAGCAGGACTATATAATATGCCAGAAAATAAAATATGCTATGCTATCAATAGAAATAGAATCATAAACTTCAAATAAGTGACACAATAATGTCAGGCACTTTCAAGAAAACCTTTGAGACCTAAAGATAGAATTTCACCTTATAGTTTGTATCTCAAGGCCAGAAAAGTGGAGTACTTTGTCCTACATTCCAGAAGTGATCTTTTTACTCATTTACGGTAGGGAGCAATTTGAAGTGACTTACAAGTAGGTAACGGGCTTGGTTCTCATTTCCACCCATTAAAGAAAAACAGTAGTTTAGTAAAACATGTCAACCTTTTCTGTTATTCAATAATCCCACAAGGCATTTATAGTCTAGAAATGCAAAATAATGTATTGATTGGACTAAACTTTCTGCATTAAAGATAAATGAAATTATCCTCCAAATTAAAGTAAGTTTTAAGTATATTTAAAGTATCCTTGGAGAGTGTTCTTTGCAATTCTGATTTTTCTGATCTAAATATGTGCTAGCAATGAAAAGGAAATAAAAATGCTGTTATTTATTCTGCCAAATTACATGTAGAAAACAGATAAAAGCCACTGTCTCAGTAGTTAAAACCCATAACAGCATTCATGAAACTCACATCCTTTGAACTGTGGAAAATACTTATAGATTAGAGGAAATATCTGAAGATTCCCTGGTTAGCCTGATACAAACTACAGGAGATACTGAAGCCATCTGACCCACAAGAAAAGGTATTAATGGAAGTGACAGTTTGTGATGTTTTGTGGATATTTTTTGGCTTACGTTTCTAATAGCGGCTTTAACTTGACTTTTTTTTTAGATAAGTGTAAAATAAATTGTTGTTATAAAAAGATTGTGGCCTGAAAACAAGCTTTGTTATTCATATTATTTTAGCAGGCTAAGTTTAAATCCTCTGAAAATCTTTTGATTTTCATGTGGTTTCAATGTGTAGTTATAAAATGCTAACCTTTTGAGTTTACTGTAAGGCTCCAGTAGTACCCTTTTATTCCTATAAATAATCATTTCAGTAAACAAAGGGCCAAAGGGAACCAACTGCATTATTAAAAACCAGGAGCTATTCATTATCTTATTCTCCACTAGAAAACAGCAAGAAAGGGAGATGTGTTTTTTTGGGTGAGATGTGTGTTTTAATGCAACCACTTAAAGGAGAGTGGTTTACTTAAAATGTAAAACAATTACATATTTTTTGTTAAGCGTAAGTATGATCTTTTGCAGACTCCATGCTTAATTGAAGACTGTCTATACAAAACAGCCAAGAGGAATCAGTATCTCCCCTACCCACATAATAATAGAGGTCAAATTTTTTAATAGAATTTAATCTTTGTTACAGAGTAAGCTAAAGAAGAGTGACAGAATATGATTATTGAGGTAAAAGTGACACTAGGTTCAAAAACTTCTACAGTGTCAGCTGCAGCCATGTTGAAAGTTGTGTTTCTGATACTGTTGGAGTTGTTGAGATGAGTTCATGAATTCAGATGCTTTGAAAATAATCAAAACTTGCAATTTTAGTCATTATTTAGTGTAAATAGTTTTACCTGTGTTATGAAACATTGCTTTTACTTTAGCTGGTTTCACAAGTTCACCCACTCTGAGGGTTAGTAATACTAAGGATAATTTTGTTCTCTTAATCTTCTTGGACCAGCTGAATCTCATTCATAAGACATACCTCCCCTCATTTGTCGTTGTGACGAACTACCTGCCTTTTTAAACAATGATGGAAACTTCATCCTGATAACTTAAGAAATGCAGGAAAAAAGGGAAATTCCAGTCATCGTGGCACCCTTAAGCTGCCTGTTAAAATTTTGTCACATGTTCACAATTAAACTATGATAAGACAGAACAGGAACTATCTTTATTTTATTTTATTTGGAAGAAAGAAAATCAAGCAGCACCAGAATTTATGCTTTGATCTCAAGAGCTATGAGACCTAGAAGCCAAAAAAAGGTCAAATGAACTATCACAAAAGAAATAAATATTAGTGTGGTGATACAATAAAAGGTTCTATACAGAGAATGCAGTCATGGGAGATACTGATTTTAAAGAAAACAGTGAGTGAGAAAATGTTAATGGAAAAATAGCTTTCATGCCTATAGAACCAAACAACCAGAGTGAGCTCAAAAAACAAGGTAAAGATAATATTGCTATCACAGAGCATGCGTAGTTTTTTATCATTTTAATATAGGAAATGCAAAATAATAACATTTTATTGTTAGCTTATAGTGACAGTATTATAAATCCAATAAAATACTTTGAAAGTGTCACTTCTCTCTTGTTATTCTTGAAATAGAAATTGCTACTTAAGAACAATAGGGAATAAGGCTTTTCAAACACCTTTTAAAAAAATTTATTGTATTCGTTATATTTTCATCAGCAGATTATGAGTAGCAACAGTAGGATCATAGCAAAATAATTATAATCTTGTAACTTTTGGAATTAAAACTTGAAAAGACAGAGAGAAAATTTATATTATACAATTATTCCCCAGTAGATGTGCAATTTATCATCTTCATAAAATACTGTGGCTTTTGGAACATGGTATATTTTAAGTTCTTTTCTGCTACTACCAGTTGGTATTTCTGCTGGACTAGGTGGGTGCCTTATTTTTTTGTAACAAGCCTTTATAAATTCTTTGGTGTCGCTTTATTAGAGACTAGAGGTGTGTATCTGCCCATGCATTTTCAGCAGCATTGCAGATTTGACAATCAATTTCCCTGCAATTCAGTACTGCCATTTAAAATATATTCTGTGTGCCATACACAGACAAACCATGAAATACACTTAGTATGAAAGAAGTTCAATCTTCATCTGGCTGTAATTTATCTCATTTGCATGAGCCAGGGATTACTCATTTAAGGTGTGGAATTTGACCCTTGAACAAAAGACAGGTTTTGATGTTGTGTTAAATGAGGAGTATTTGTGTTCAGCCCAGTTGATATGCTACTCATATGTATCGGCAAAGAAAAGAGACTAAGAATCTATTTAGAGTAAGTGTTATAATTTCTAGTCTTTATGTATCAAGTAATTTGCATCTTATGTCCATGAAAAATTCTGTTGTTAGAGCACACCGCCTCTCATTTTATATAACATATTTCCTGTAGTTTCAAAGCAAAAACAATCACTGAAAGAAATTGTGTAGTATTCATGTTGTGTATTTTTAACAACTCTGATATTAAAATATCGGGAGAAAAAATGTGTCAAATTATTGCAATTTCCTTCTATGTGTTTTCTTTTCCAGAAGGCTCAAACCTATCATGCATATGTTAAAATTAGCTTAGGGCCTAGGAAATTTGGCAGAGAAATTGTTAGAACAGTATTTCTGTTCTAACACCTGCACTTTCCTGTTGTGAATTTTATTCCAATTGCTAAAAATATGCTTGCCGTTAGCAGTGATTTAAGAGCTATCAGTGTGTCATCAGTGCAGGCTGGAACTCAGAGAGGACAGCTAAAGAGAAGGAGCTGTGATTATGACCTCTTTGAGAGTCAGTCTTTTCATCTATGCAAAGTACATCCTGAAAACAGGGAGCTGCACTGCCTTGGAGTATTCTTTAGAAACGATCTGTTTGAAGATATAGGAAGGAAAATCATGTTAACATGAAAGAAGCACAGCCACTCCTAAAGCTTACATAACAACATTTTCCGAAAAGCTAGTTATTAGAATGTAAGGTAGGAAAACCGTATCACAATATAGTATTCCTCAAAAAAGGAATTCTGCAGTAATTTGAAATTAATAATACAAGTTGAATGTCATACATCTGACTTTGCAAAGTATTTTTCACTTTATAGATTGTGCTTAAAATGCGGCCTGGAAGAAATTGAGTTAGATTTGGTAATAAAGGCTGCTAAGCATCTTTCAGTGATGGAATATTTTTTGTCATCTGATTTGTTTTCTATTGAGTGCACTGTTATCTGTCACTCATCTTCATTTTCAAAGTCATACTGTAATGTTGGGTCCTATTTCAGCAAAATGCAAGTGGGTACATGGCTGATAATTGATTTACCTATTGAGAGCTGCTAACATTTGGAATAGCACATACCAAAAGGAAATTATTTAATTCTCAGAAAGTCTTAATTCCTTCTTATTTCCAAGAGTGGTTCTGTACAGCCATGTGTTCTCAACTCTTTTTGTTCGTATCAGTGTTATTTTTGTCTGAGTCACTGCGCAGCAAAGACTGTCAGAGTAATGCTGTAATAAATAGCAATGTTCCCGTTTTATTTTGTGCTCATTTTCCTGTGAAGGCATTTCAGGATTAGCAGGTCCTTATGTGGCTTTAGCCTACCTTTGCGATGTAAATTGGACAGGTTACTAGCTTGAGCAAAAGTCTCACTTGGGGATTTGGCTATGCCCTGAGTTAAATTAACAAATTTAGGCTGAAAATCTCTCTGAAAATAGGTCAGAGGCTTTTAACGTGTGAATGAGAGCTGGAGTAGGGGCAGTACCTTGCTGCTGTGGTTAATGCTACAGGGAAGATATACCTTAACTGAAAAGCTTGAAATGTCTGTGTGCATTTAATAGGTTACTTGGGTGCTATATAATCCTGCAGCTAGGACTCCAGCTGCTGAATTTTTACATGATTCTGCCTTACTGAGGAGCAGCCACATGCTGCAAAAATGCATAGCGATTGATTAGCATCTGACAAATCCAGGTGTAGGGCTATGGGGCATTTGAACATTTGGGGTATTGCTTTCTTGTGTGAACTAGACTAGAAATAACACTGCCTCTAAGATTGCCTCTTCCTAGCCAGTTCTAAATACGTTTTCAAAACAAGTTTTTGTGGATTATTATTTCCTGTCTACAAAAAAACCACTACATTCACCCAAAGGAAAAAAAAAGTTATAATAAAACAGAAGCTTTTAATCAACTGTGAACAAAAAGGTAAGCATAAGGGATCTATACAATGCCAAAGCTAATTTATGAAACTTGTTTTAGAACAGAGTCAATTCAAATTCAGTTCACATACACACAAACCCATGAATTAATGGAAATCCAAATGAATGATTCCCAAGGCCTAATCTTCCATGGTATGAGGACAATTTTTTTAAATCAGTAGCACATCATGAATTAACATTCATTAACATCTGCTAACCTAACAGTTATAAATGCAACTGTGTTTGATTATCAGTATAAAAAGCCAAAGTAAAATCAACTGTTAGCTACAAATTATTTAAATTCTTTACTTTTTCTTATCTTATTTACAGCTTGAGTCTCTTTTCATGACCATTACATTAAATATCTCTAGTTAAATTAGCTCTGATGTGCAACTAGAGTAAGAAAAGAAAGATATTTGTTTTATCAAGGTTTTATTGACTTCAGGGATACAGATGGGCCAAGGCAAAATTGTATGAGATTCAATAAGGCCAAGTACTGGGTCCTGCACCTGAGTCACAATAACTATATGCAATGCTACAGGCTTGGAGAAAAGTGACTAGAGAGCTACCTGGTGGAAAATGACCTAGGGGTGTTGGTCAACAGCTAGCAGTATGCCTAGGCCTAAGAAAGCCAATGGTATCCTGGCTTGTATCAGAAATAGTGTGACCAGCAGGACCAGGGAAGTGATCCTCCCTTTGTGCTTGGCACTGGTGAGGCTGCACCTTAAAATACTGTGTTCAGTTTTGGGACTCTCACTGGAAGAAGCACATTGAGGTGCTGAAGCATGTAATTTAAATTACATTAAATGCAATTTATCCCCCACCCCAAGGTAAGCTAGCAACAGTAATTTTCAGAGTGCTCTATGAGAGTAAGTAGTAGACAGCACTAGCTGATTTCTGTATATTTGTTATGAGTCAGATTGGAGAAAATAATTTGTAGCCATCAGAGCAGATCACAGAATCACAGAATTATTGAGGCTGGAAAAGACCTCTGAGATCATTAAGTCCAGCCAATGACCTAACACTACCACATCGGCTAGATGATAGCACTAAGTGCCACATCCAGCCTTTCC
>NW_010202359.1:0-4050 GCF_000695765.1 Mesitornis unicolor
TATAAATTTATTAAAACACATAAAATAAATTATATATATATAAAAATTAAATTGCAAATGTAAGATAAAGAACCATTCAGGATTGAGTATGTTAGAGAAGTATGACCTATCATTGTGGGTTTATATAGGTTTAACATATAAATATACATTCAAATATAATCAAATATATATAAAAATGTGTGTGTGTGCATATGTAGCGAAGTTGTTTCCCAGTGATGGACCCACTCTGCAGCTGGCAGTTAAAAGTAAGTCTGTCTTGGCTTTAGGGGAGTGATGTCTATTTAACCCTTGGAGAATATGGTGGGGTATATTTTTAGTGCTGTTTCATCATTACAGAAAAAAAAGTAGCTAGAAAAAACCCACACTTTTTTAAAACAATGCACAGTCTTTTGTACTGGAAACAGGTCACTGATCATCTCTTTAAGGGATATAGCCATGGAGGGAATTAATATTTCTTGCTGAGGAAAGCTTCGGCACCTCTGTGTTTTCTTTATTTAAATCTCAAACCTTTCTTAATTCTCTGTGTAGGGCTATTGCAGAGGGATATTTTCTAGCTGAGAGCAGCCCTGGAACAAGCTAAACTCCATCAGGCAAGGTTGAGAGGCAGTGCTGACCCAGTGGCACTCCGTTTTTTTGGCCTCAGCTATGGCCAGAGCATGTCAAGCCATGGTCAAGATGTGCTTCCAGCACTAAACCTTCAGGTTATAACATTCTGTGTGGGGCTTGGATCAGAAGGGAGTAGATGTGTGGTGGTTGAAGGTGCCACCTAGAAGCAGTGTTACCAGGCTGGGTGGTGTCTAGGCTCCCTCTGTGCAAAGCAGAGTGTGATGGGCATGTCCAGAGAGCAAAGCTGCTTTCATCTGAGAGCTCACCCCATGGATGGCAGGGTGGGTGAGGAGCCTTCCCTCTGCTGCCCCATCTGTGGAGTCTGAATGATTTGCTTAGAGTGGACAATTGCCATTTAAATAACTAAAATTACATGAGAGAAACGCCATCCTAATTGAAAGAATTGTCATCTGGTCAGCTCTGGTGGTCTCCTTGCACCTTTGGCTGTCAGCGGATGGGAGGGAGACCAGTTTGCTGGGTCCAAACTGATTTTACTCATCTCAGACAAGGTCTTCCACTGTGGTGAAGTAGAAGTAGGTCTAGGTGCTGGTGGAGACGTAGCCTGATGATTCATCTGTTGAACACCTACTGTTGGCAAACAGTAGGGATTGAGAGGAAGGAAGGCAAAGCAGGGAAGAAAGACAACTTCCAGTGCCAAGAGTGAGCTCAGTGAGGTCTCAAGTTCCTTGTCAAGGACTCTTCCTCCATCTCTGCATGCTTCCATGCACTCTGGCCAAGCAAGAACAGCAACATGTTGGCCTGTTGGGGACAGGAGCTCTGCAGGGTGGATGGAGATATGATTGTGAGTCCATCCCTCTCTGTGGCTTTCTCTTTCACAAAGCCGCTGTGTTGGTTTTTCTCCTCCAGTTTCTCAGAAGAAAAGATAATAAGTCTGTTGAGGCAGAAAGGTTCATTTGGTAGGGATACTAAGCCTTTCAGCAGCAGCAGAGTTCATTCAAAGAGAATAGCCATGAGTTCTAGAGAGATCCGAAGTGCAGTGACTGCAACCTTCTGGTACAAGTTAGTTTTCCACCACTGCCTTTCTTTCCTGAGACATACGGGACCCCTCTAGCAGGTTCTTTGACAGGATGAGCACCCTGGGAGAACAGGTTTCCTAAAGTTTTCAAGTTTCTGAGCATGAGGTCAAGTTTGTTATTTCCTTGAGTTAAAAAAAAAATAAAAAAAAAAGAAAGAAGGAAAACATGCTAGAGGAAAATATGTAGAGTTATACTGCATTTGTATCCTGTGGTCATGCTGCAATTGAAAAACATACATCAGGTAAAAATGAAGTAGCTGTGATGCTGGGAATTTTAGGCAACATATTCCTTTCGGATCTCTCGCTCTGCTTGCTCTCTGCAAAAATGCCTTTTGTCTCCACTTAGAACTTCTGCCTGTGCCATTGGGAATTTGGTGTGAAGAGTGAAAGCAAAACATGCACCAGAAATCTGCAGAGGGTGAAGATTATGCAGAGAGACTGAGATCTGCATTGCAGATGCCAGTGTAGGACTTTGCCCTTAAAATTCCCCACGAGAGTTGATGGAGCTGTATATAGCTATTGGGTGATTTGGGGGCTTGCATGCAAGCTGTAGCTTTTATTTCTTTTTTTGTGACTGTCAAAGGACAGCAGAGAAGTGTTTGTGGGTCTGGGGCTAAAGCACTGTAAAAGAGCAATTCTGTTGAAGCCTTTAACCAATTTTTGCTCATCATCTGCAACTCCCATTGTCTGCAGTGCTGAAGAGCTTTGGGAAGTCTCAGGCCCTAGTTGCTGTTTATTCAGATTAATGCAATTAGCCCTTGAAGCACATTATTTGGAAAGCTTTTGAGAGGAAAGATGATTATGTGAAAGGATGGCTCTTATCTCCCTTGATGGGTATCCTTGGCCCTTTTAAAATGGGACAAAAATCCAGAAAGATCCACTTAACAAAGAAGAGTGGCAGTGTAGTTCAATGTTATGCATAAGTTTTCCCCATCAAAGATCATGAACCATAGTTTGCTGCCTTTGGCATTCATCCACAGTAATCTTCCTGGCTCCAAAGGAATTATTCCCAAGATTTCCTGGTGTAACTGAGAACAGAAACTGGGCCTGACACTAAGGATATCAAATCAGTACCATGATTCAGATCTGGCCCAACAGAGGAAACAGTATGCTTTGGGATGCCAGTGGAAAAAAAGGACGAGTTTCTAGGCTCCAAAAGGGTTGCCTACTCTGGCACACTAACATCATATTGGGCTGATGAGCATCAGTCTGACTAACGCAAGTAGGTCTTGATCCACTGCAAACGACCTTGCTCTCATTGCATCTTTACATCCAATTTAATTTCCCATGTTCTGTCATGTCACTGAAATCTCCCAAGAGCTAAATGCTGTCTGAAACATTTTCAATGTGAGACTTAGAGTTATAACATCTGTTGGAGATAGGATGCTTTTCTCCAGCAAACCTCCCCAAGGAAATTTTCCTGGTCAAAGCCCCAGTGGAAACTTCAGGCTTGAACAGCATTGTATAAAAATGGGTGGAATTCAGATGAAATCCAAAATAAGGTTCTACAAACTTCACTAGGGTGTATCCACAGCTCTTTTAAAGTGAGAAATTCAGCTCAAGAGACACAAGGTAGCTGCAATTTCCTTCATTGCCCCTTATTTGGGGGATCTGTCCAGCAGGACCCGACCTGCAGAAACTCAGCCCAGCACAAATGGATACTGATGCTGTCTCTGGCCGACATCCATTTTCCATGTCCTCTGTATTCCTCTTACTCCAACATGAACAGCAGTATTCATCTGAGGGAATTTGTCTTTTTAAATTTGCTTTATGATAGCTCTAGATCTCTAGGTGGTTCTTTTCACTGTTGGTTCTTGGGTTTGTTGCAGTGGTCTCTTTGGGCTGCACTGCACATATGACTGATGGAAGTACTGGTTGTTAACCAGTGCATACTGTGCATGCACCCAAACCAGTGTTATTGGACCCTTATATTCTGGTGAGAAGGTCAGGACATTTGATACGTTGGTGGAGCATGTTGTGGCAAACAGCTTCCCTTATTTTTCAGTGGACTTTTTGACTTGTATTACTATACATCCAGTCTAGGGTACTATTTTCTGTGGGGCTGGCCTGCATTCCCCACGCAGAGAGAGCTCATATCTGAGTAAGGCTGAAGGAAGTACTCAGTGGTTCCTCTCCCACCAAATCCTTTCCTGTTGCAGTTTATCCACTTTAGACTCTCCAGACAGTCTCTGGAGAGTGGTTCAATTTTATTTCAATATGCTGGAAATAAGCTGAAATGAATGCACTTTGACAGTTGACAATTGTTTTCTGGTTTATTTTTTTCCTGGGAGATCGTATATTTATTCCAGTCACTTTGTTTCCTCTTCCTCTTTCTCTATCTGTTATGGCTGACTTCCATTTCTTTCCCACTCTCGAGACTCAGCCGGAAGGGCCACTCTTTGGGGCCT
>NW_010202359.1:4081-6683 GCF_000695765.1 Mesitornis unicolor
AACCCAAATGCCTCTGAGTTATGCTTGCACATCTGGAACTGGAGTCTTATTCTGCCCCACTGTATCCATGGGCACTGGATGGACGGAGGGTACAGGGCTGATAGGACTGCAAACATTCATCCTTTCATAGTGACTGACCAAGGAGTAGTCAAAATCCCCTGGCAATTTGGAAGGGGCAGAGGAGGATCACTGTCTGGCCACCTTTTGTCTGATTTTAGCCTAGAAATTGCCATCATGAACAAGATCTAGACAGTGCCCAGCTCAGGGTCTTCAAAGGATGCTGTAAAAACACGGCAGCAGTCAACCATGGGGAAATCCTCTTCCGTATTATGTCTTATCTTGACCTTGAACAGATATCAGTGTGATCCTCAGGTCCTGACATTTAATACCTCTTTGAAAGTCTTGTTTCCATGAGTTACAGCAGCTCTGGAGAGCCTTGGTATAGAATGCTTTGTTACAGAAATATTAGAAGTACTTTCTGAAATAATTTACTTAGGGCCAGTATGGCCAGGAGGCTTCAATGCTGAAGCTTCCTGGTTATAAACCATGTATCTTTGAAGAAATTTTTAACAAGGTTTATGTTGGGCAGCTGCATTTACTATGCATTGGCTGGCACATCAGGAAATTTCAAGTCTGCATGTGAAAACACGTTGAAAATTGTTACTCTCTTACAGTGTAGTGATAATTAAGAAAGTGGCCTGGATGCCACTCTGTGAAGGTCCATTTTTATCATTTTTCCACAGCTTTTACTAGTTTGCAGAAGCCAACAAGGTTTCCAGCTCTGAGACTACAAAACCTTCTTGAATTCGCTCCTTTGGATCCTTTGCTAGGTATGAATTGTGGCATGAGTGATGTTACGGAGCTTCTGAGCCTGTCGTGGTGAGGGCATCCTTTGGCCAGGGGAGGAGGAAAATGTCATGAGATGTGAAAATGGGACTGAGTTTGCTAATTCCACCTGGCAGAGGTCTGGTTTTGACAGAAGCGCTCAGGAAATTCAGGAAGGATTCACTTGTAAGGTCTGATCTGTAGGGTTTGGGTTAGATGATGAACTCTAAAGAGAAACGCGTGTGCTATTAGGAAACAGTGATGTGGAGCCGGTGTCTGATCCCATGGGTCTGGGAAACATCTGGCCAGGGGGGTAGTTAAAAACTGAGTCCAGACTTCAGGACCGAGTGCCTTTGCTATAGACTTGGACCTCATCCCTGACTTCTTCCCCTGAGCTCTAATGAAAACCAAAGCTGTTTTCTCTCCTGGTGGCCCTTCAGCTGGGAGCCCCAGGCACAAAGGCTGCACAGCACCTTGTGCAATGCAGCTCCTCCTTCCTCCATGTTGCCCTCTGCAATCGTAATACACCAACTACAGTAACTGAATATTCATCATTAGCTTCCAACAGACTTTAAATAGATCAGTGACGACTTCCTTCCTTGTAAATTCTTTCCCCAACAATTTTTTTTCCTTCTAATTTTACTATTTCTTTAATGCAAAAGAAATGTAGTCCATTAACACTCCCATGTAAAACTGTAACTCACATTCTGGCTCAGGTACAAGTCTCTTCCTTACTGTGTGGACAATTTCCCATATTACCAGTGAAAGTCAGACTTTAACACTTTTTTTTCCCTCCCCACTTCACTGCAATTTTTTTAGACAGCAAAATTTCTAGATGCAACAGTCATTTTGTGCCAGTGGTGAACAAAACCATTCATTCCATTAAATTGTAGTCTGGGATTACAACAAGCTACTTTGGGATTAGTGACTTTTATGCACTAAAAAAAATAAAAGAATCTAGTACATTTTTAAAGACCCAAGGACAAACTAAAATGATAGTTGTGTATATTGCATATTGAATGGGCTCAAAAAACAGTATAAATGTTTCAGGAAAACTGTTGCTTTACAAGGTATCAAAGATATCACTTTATTAGAGCTCAGGTCCTATCAGGAAGAAAAAGGTAGAAATGCAGATATAACTGCCATTGTGTACAGAAAAATGACAAAGGGAAAGAAAGAGAGTATTTTAGAAATTTAGTTAGACAATACTTTTCTTCCTCTCCCTCCTCAAATAGCTGATTTTTTGGCAAAAATAGCACCCAACATGTTTTGACCGAAATGGAAATATTTAAATCTGGAGAGAAGTCATTGCGGTACCTCCTGGGAACAGTTCTTTGGAAACTTGGTGTCTCCAACGAAAAAAAAACCTGCTGTGCCTCCTGCAGAGCACCACAGTCCTCTCCTATGGCCGCAGAGGGAAATGCTGTTGGGAAGGAATTTGGTCCCCACTGCACAAAGGGAGTGTGGAATTCTGATGCCACCTATGCTGGCACTCGGAGTAAAAATGTCGCTGCTTCAGACATACAGGTCCTTTATGGAAAGGGAATATTTTTTAGCAAGGAAAAACAATAATGTTGTTAAATTTCCCCCTTCTCAGCTTCCATGGAGACAGAGAAAGTGTAGATTAAGGTGAGAAGTATCTGCGATGGGGATGGCTTCTTAGTGTTTGTGTGGTGCTTTGCTCAGTGCAGGGCTGACATTGATGGGGTCCCTGTGAGCTAACATGAGAATTTACTGTAAGAAACCCCCCTGAAGATCTAATCCCATGTCCCAACGA
>NW_010202359.1:6700-68614 GCF_000695765.1 Mesitornis unicolor
TTTCCCCACTGAAGCAGGGAGAAACTATGACAGCAGTAATCTCTAAATCTTCTTAAAAAGCCACAGAGAACATGGTGTAACATCGAGAGTCACCCAAGAGGTTTGAAGGCCAGAGCTCTTGACCTCCTGGGGTGGAAGTGACTGTGCCGGGTGTCTGCAGGCAAAGAGGTCCTCTGAAGCCCACCACATACCCTGGCATCTATTGCTGTCTTGCATATCTGAAGGATAAGTCTCTGCTTCCTCCCAGTCCATCTCTCTTTTGTTCCTCATTTTCTGGGAAAGAGCTGCCTCTTCAGCCAGCCCAAGGAGGGGGAAAGCCACGTTGCTGCCGGCCCTGTGGGGAGGAGCTGCTGGGCTTCCAGGGGAAGAAACCCCACCTTTGGAATAGGCTCTCCTTGGCAAGACACCAGTGCCCAGGGTTTGGAAAGGTTTCATGGCACAATGAGAGACACATTTATTTGGTTTTGAACTCCTGGATGAGTTTCCCCTCCATTGCAGCTCAGTTGCTGGTGTTTCTGGCAGCCACCACAGCAGTGGTTTGGATGAAAGCTCCCTGCTGCGAGAAGGTTTCTATAATTGCTATTGTTAAATTTTGTACATAAGTTCTGACTTGCTACAGTGATAGATCCTCTCGAAGGGGCATAATGGGAGATTCAGGGCTTCTCCTCCATGTGTAAGTGGCCAGGTGAGCCTGTCGATGGGATTTAAGTATTTGTCCGTGCTCCAGCATAAAGATTTTGGGCAGGTGAGCAGAGTACCTCAAAGCCAGCTTGGTCCAAGTGTTATAGCCTCAAAGAAGAAACCTTGTATTGGAATCTGGACTCTGGTTCATGGCTGCTCTGACCCTGGTGGCACTTTGCAAGGTGCTGCTGTACTACTTGATCTTTATGCATTTTTAGCAAGTCCTTCGGTTCAGGGAGCACCCAGCTGACTTGAAAGCAGCCCAGAAAAAGGCTTGCACCTCACCTGAAGTCTCTGAGACCTTCTACTCGGCTTCAGTTCTCCTCCCTGCAAAGCAGGAACGATCTTGTTCAGCCACACTGCAGATGTTCTTTGAGAAGAGCCTCCAAAACATACTGTAGGGTCTTGTAGGAGAGGGGATTTTCAGCCAGTGTTGGCAAAGCATCCCTCCTTCAAACTGGATTGCAGAGCAAGGGAACAAACCAGACTTTCCATTAGTGCTTGCCCTCCCAGCCTGGCTCCACTGAGGCGCGGGGCTCTGGCATGCATCAGGTCTTGGTGATTTATTTATGTCTCTTTTCTGAGGGCTCTGGAGTGGAGCTTGTTCTGTGGTCCAGGGATCCCCCATGCAGGACAACCAGGCTGGCAGACCCTGGGGAAAAAGAATGGGGACAACTACCATAAGGGGAAAAAGTAGACCTAAATATTTAATCCATCTCCAAGTCAGCTTGGCAGAAATGAGGTTTTCATTTACATGCATGTACACATCCACATATACAGTATAAATAGTATGTAACTAATAAATGCTATCATAATACACAAATATAAATCTAGTGTATTTCACTACAAATGCATATAACTATCTTATATATGGGTGTAAAATAGTAGTTGTGGTGAAAGAGGCACAAATCTAAAGGAAATGGTACTAAAAGGAAAGGGGAATAGAAGAGTGCTGCACAGATGAAGTGTGATGGGGCTGCAGTCTCCTGGGAGGGATGTCTCTATTTCCCTGAAAGTCTAAACAAACACCATGACACTAATGTGTTGCCTTCATTTATTAATCCACTGATGTATTCATTAATTGATTGCTTTTCTGCTTTTTTTCCCCCTTTGCTTTTAGTAAAGAGTACCCAGTTGTTCCCAGGAGCACAGTGAGACAAAAAGTGTCCTCGAACCACAGCCCCTTCAGTGGTGAGACCAGGGTCCTTTCTGCCTCCTCCAACCTGGGCTCCCAGTACCAGTGCGAGAATGGGGTGTCCAGCACCTCCCAGGACCTGCTACCGCCTGCCAACCCCTACCCGATCTCCCAGGAGCATGGCCAGATCTACCACTGCACCAAGAGAAAAGGTCAGGCCTTGGCTGCACCCCGCTCTGTGCTTTCCTTTTCCTAACATGACTGTCAGCATTGTTTTCTGATGTTTCCCCTTGCCCCAGCCTGCTTTATGGTGATGCTTGAGGTTGAAAAAGGGCTGAGGGTTGTGTGTTGGAGGTGGGCAGCTCCCCTGAGCTGGACTGGGAAACCCATCTCACTGGTGTTAGCCTAAAATCCCACCTCTGCTGCTGGGCTGGGAGTGAGCTGTTTGGAGGGGTGGCAGTGCCTTTCACCCACGTTGAATCCACACTCAGTGAGATAGCTGGTGCCGGAGATAAAGATGACTTATCTGTCCCCATAGCCCCTCAGACAGGGCTAATCTCCAAGTGGAGATACCTTGACAGCTTGGATTTTGCAAAGTTTTCAGCTAAGAGTCACACAGCTGGGAGACAGTTGTCTGTATGCAGAAAGCAATTCCATTTAAATGCTTGGTCTAATGAACGGGGTGTGGGGTTGAAATTCATTATATCCATGGTCGTTCCCCTTTGGTGCGACTGACCTGCTTTGACAGAGCCAGAGGGATCAAACTGGGAGAACTTTATACTGACTGCTCAGCTCATCCTTGCGTGAAGATCCTCGTCATATCGATGCGATAATTGGTTTTGGTCAGGAGTGAGTGGTTTGCTGTCTTTTCCTTCCTCTCCCAAAGCAATGAGAAGGCTTAGATGCAGTAATGTTTGCAGGACTCAGATAGCAAAAGCGTCAGATCAGCTCCAGCTCAGACACTCAGAAGAAAATAGGGAATTTCCAGGGCTGAATGCAACACTGCGGGGTAGGCAGGAGATCCTTACTGCTTACCCCTGCCTCCTTTGCGCAGGATTTAGTCTACGTTGGCTGGGAAAAGCTAACAAGAGTCAGCATGCACCATGGCATTTGAATGCACCAAGAATTTCTCCAGCCCAGTAGCCTCTCCCCACTGCAGATCCCTTCCTGGTTCCCTGCACAGTCCTATCAGTCAGCCACATGTCATTATTTTTAGTAACGTAACCCCTGAGGCACTGGGATGTGCAGTGTAGACACACAGTCTGAGGTAGCGGATGCTGGGAAGTGCTGGCAGATGAGGCAGGAGGGCAGTGGAAATCTCTCTTGGATGCTTGGTGAATCCCCCGAATGTTGTAACATCACATATATGGTGTACAGGTATACATGCAAAACAAAAGAAAGTTGATAAATTTTAATATTTTCCTGATGTGAGGTTGAGCCAAAGAGTGGAAAACAGAAACATGTTTTGTGCCCTCCAGCTGACCAGGTGACCCTCGTGCTCATATGGAGTGTACCAAAGCTATGGTTGGAAATGGTGATGCTAGACTTGAGCTGGCTGTAAGGTAGGGAATGAGGAGCTGCAGTGGACATCCAGAGCATTCCCTAAAGTCATAGGTGGGGTGTGTGGCCCTTGCTACCCCTGTGCAGGTGCGAGGCTTTAGGACACAGCTGGGGTGCTGCAAAGCCCCACTGTTGGCGATGGAAAGGCAGGTCACGTTCGCCCTTGGTGTCCCTCAGCCTGCGATCCATCCTCAGCGCTCCTTTGCCCTGGGAGCTGAGCTTTCACCGCTCCTCTTCCCCTTTGCAAAAACTAACCAAAACAAGCTGGCCCAAATGGCAACAAACCCTTTGGACAATCTCTGACTGCTGTGTGTCCCCGCACTGCAGAGCAATTCATCATTCGCCTCCACATTGTAACGTGATAAGGAATCAACAGAGGTTTCCTTCCAGTTTTGGGATTCCCGCTAAGTGGTGTCTCCATGGGTGGTTTCCCTCAATCCCCCAATTATCTCACTTCCTCTTATTGTCACAAAAGAGACGACTATCTGCCCTGTAATAAGCTCCCTGGCTGCTTTTGGCCTGCATGGCCCTTGTGAAAGTGCAGGACACTGGCAAAGGGAGTCCTTTTCTGTACGGCTGATGGCCCCTCATTATCTCTATGATGGCTTGAGTGGCACAAGCAGTTAAGGGCCTTTTATCAAAGCCGCCAAATGCTTTAATCAAAGAGAAGCAGTGTCCCGTCTGATACCACCGGCTTCTTCTTCCATGGAGCTGTATGTCTCAGGAGCCTGAGTCGCTGCTTTCCTCCCTGTGCCTTTTTCCTCCCTCCCCATGCATCCAGTAAATCGAAAACAGCCATCAGGGCTTCAAGAAAAGCAGCAAAAAGTTAATGGGAAACAGAGAGCCAACATAGGCTGCCAAGCAACTCTTTGCAAAGTTAAATTAATTTTAAAAAAAAGTCACTAGAGATGAGCAATTTCTGTTCAGATAAATCCGAATGTGATCCAAGGTTTCATCTCAAACTCAGGCTGAGCATGGCACTTTCTTCTGTCACTGAGCAAGGATCTTTATTGAGCTCGGGAAAATAACCTTGCCTATAATATTCCTCTTTTTTTTCCTTTTCCAGGATCTCATTTCTAAGTGAAATATTAAGCTTTCCCTCCCTGCTCTCCTACTTTCCTACTTTAATCTTTTTCTGCATAACTTTTAACAAGCCTCACCATCTAAGAATAAATGAAAGCTAGAGTACGTTCATTCTTAATGAACCTCTGCCCATTTTCTGGACTGGATTGATTTCGTTGGATCATCAGCTTCCCAAACATAGACTCCTCTTCAGTCATGTTAGGATTTATCTCAAGCGGATTATTTCCTTTTCTCAAGGCTACAGTAATGCATAAGTGCTTGCAGAGGCAGGGTGCTTGCAGTTTGGCTGGGTTTGAGACCAGCCGGTGTCTGTATCTTCTGTAGCAAATACCACCACTGTTTTCCAAGATAGTCTCTCTGATACTGCTCCTTCCACCTTTGACATCTCATGATGTTTCTCTGTATTCTTTTTTAATCAGGAGGTCAAGTCTTGGTTTAGGATTGGTTAAGAATAGGGCTGCATTCAAGCAATTCAGAGGCATCTTATTCAACTTTTACTTCCTTGGTGACCCAAGACAGAGATTTAGCTCTGTGGTTGACAGTGTTGTTCTTAGCTGTCAAGTCAAGATGGATTCACTTTGGAGATCTGATATGGAGTTAAATTAGGAGAGAGCAGCAGGGCTGTGAGGGGATGTTATCTCTGAAAGCTCCTCTGTTTCAGGGAGCTGGTGCTCTTCTGGGCAAGGAAGGAAGGAAGGACACATCCCAGAGCCCCAGATTTGGCAATTGCTGATGCGCGGATTGGGAGTGCGGGGTCACAGTATTGGGAATGACCCCAGCATGGTGTAACAGGGTCACTGCTCTAGGCAGCTTCTAAACATGTTGAAGGCTGAGGAATTGGCAGTCCACAAGATGAGAATCATCCTGCGTCATATCCCAGCTCCATGTTGAGACTGATTTGGCATTTCTCAAATAGACTGGTCTTGAGAGGATGGATTAACTCCAATCCTGTATCCTACCAAGAGTGGCTTCAGTTCTTCATGTGGAGTTTTAGGCTGCAACAAAGTACAGTTAGAGCTTTGCCTTTTTTCTGGTTGTTCTCTACCTCTCCTTCTCTCATTGTTGTGCTTGAAGAAGGCCTAAAGGGCTTGCCCAGCAGGCACATTGGTTTCTGTCTTTCATTTTAGCCCCACATCCCAGTTAGGGCATTGGGGCTTGTTTTTCCCTTGTGTTATCCTCTCCCTCAGACTTCCTGTGAACTGAAAAACCATCCCTCCAAACCTCTGTTCCCTCCCAGCCTTACACAATCTCAACCACTTGGCAGATTTCTGGGATGCTTGTGATGCTGAACAGGAGGCGACTGGAACAGCCTCTCCCTGGAGAGGTTGTAAAAGTTGTCTTGTTGGCACTTTGAGGGAGAAGAGGGACACGGCAGAATCCACCAGCTTCAACCAGTAAGGACCATATCCTTCAGTCACCTAGCTTGGACATGACTGTGCTTGTGGGGAAGAATCTATCTTTCATCCCCTTCCTGCTCTGAGGGCAGCGGAGATACAGCAGTGTCTTTCTCCCTCCTCCACAAGAACAGGCACTGTTAGAGTTGATAGACTTCTTCATTGACTGAACTGATATCTGCCTCATCTCACCCAAATTTTCTTTCACTCAAAGAATCTGTAGAACAAAAGACAGGTATAGGATGTCTCCTTGGAGGACATGCTGCTCATCCTTGCTGATGTTAGGAGATGAAATGGTTTGGCCAAGGCTTGAGCTATGCTGCAGCTGGAGGTGTTTGCAGCTTGGGTAGATGCAGTAGAGCCCAGAGCGCAAGGTGGCTGCTGGAGCATTGAGGTTGAAGAAGAGCCTGCCTGCATGGTGTGGAGATATTCAGAGGGCTGGCGTGCACCCAGCTTTTGCTGTGCAGCCACATTGCTTGTGGTGCTTGTAGTTTCAGCAGCTTTCTGTAAGCATTCTGCTCTTCCATCAGCAGGAGCCTCCTGTGCCTCTGCAGGCAGTGCTGGCAACTTGCTGTCTCTGGAAAAGTTTCCAGCTTTTGGTGCTGGATTGTCTGTGCCCTGTAACCCTTTCTGTCATCTTCCCCTACAATGCAGCACAGCCGTATTGCACACTGTGTGACTGCTGAAGTAACTGTCGTATCTTATGTTTCATGTCCTAGGCTTAACTGTCTTATTTCCCCTTTAGGGATCCCCATTTTGGTTGAATTCGTCTTTTTTCTTTTCTTCTTTGACAACCTTTGTCAGCCTTGCATACTGATATTGGCTCTTCAGGTTCAGGCTAGATTCACACTAGAAACTAGACTGGATAAAACAACAGTGTTGGTGATAATCGCCCATTGTGTCTCCCTCACAAAGCTGGGACAAACCTACTGTAATGTCCTGGGATTGTGAGTGAGCTTTAAAAGCTAAAACAGTTGGGTGCCATTCTTCATTGTCTTCTCCCCCAGGGAGCTGATTGTCATGAATTGGAAAAGAGTTCTCCTGATCTACACTAAGGGAAGAGGTGGGCCAGTGCTCCGAAATCCAGAGATTTTACATGTTTGCGCTTTATTCTGGATAGCCCTAATCTTGGAATTGGGAAAACTCCATTATAAAAGCCATTTTTATGGTATTTACAACCCAGCTGGAAGTAGTAAATACCGGAAATCTTGGAACTGCGTATGCTCTCGCTCAAGCTCCTTCATTAGATAGATCATCAAATTCCTTGTGAGGGAGCCAGTTTCCACCCCATTCTGCAGGCTCCGTTTTCCTTGGATCCACTTCGGAGCAGCTTCTCCCAGGCGCTGGCAGCTTCCCCTGCTTGGCAGAACCTTTTGATTTTTGAGGTTTGTGCTGTATCGAGGGGCTGGTTGCAAGGGCTGATGGCTGCCCTTGGCTTCCAAGAATAGCAACAGAAGTGGAAGGTGGTCAATATCTGCCAGGATGGCCAGCATCTCCCAGAGGTGTCCAGCACCTCCTAGGACTCAGTGGTAGCAGGAAAAGAACAATGAAGTCATATCGGGGAAACAACATCAAGAGTTGAACCCAGAGCAGACCAGATAGTTATCTACTATGTCCTGCTTATGCTGGTGCTTAGGAAGCAAGAGGACCTTCAGGAAGAGGGTTGTGGCCTTAGGACACACTGCTCAGGCTCTGGAGCAGGTGATGATGACTTTGAACCGCAGCCTTCAGCATTGTGAGAGAGATGTGTTTGACTTGTCCTTGTTTTGCTATTCTCTTACTTGAAGAAGTCCCCTTTCCATCCCCAGATCTGCTGCCCACACCATGAGAATGCAGTTTATCCACTCTGTGCTGACTCTAGTCTTCTTTGTGAGGAGTGGTGTGACAATGCCAGATCGCCCTAGAGAGCCTGGATCAGGGTAAATTCACCAGCTGGCAGCAACTGGGGATCCTTGGTCTGCATCATCCCATCTGATGATGAAGATAGACTGTTCTCTTCCCTCTCCAGCACTTTGAGGTTACACAGATAGGAAAATCATCAGGAAGAGGGGCTGAAGGGCAGGCAGAAGCTGTTATGGTAGGCTGTAATCCTTCAGTAGAGACTATGTCCTTTGGAGATGGGTACAGTGTCCTTACACATCTTAAAATCTGGAGTGATGGTGCCCTTTGCACATATGATATCAGTGAGCCCGGCTCTAGACAGGCTAGCAGAGTGACTGCAAGATCTTGTAGATCTAGGGTTTCCACTGAAATATTGGTTGGTTTTGTTTTTCTCTCTTCACCTGTGATGAATGCTGGAAGAGGAGCCGTAACTGCGGCTCTGCCTGGCCAGGCTGTGACAGACAGTGAAACGTCCGGGCTAAATGGAAAAATCAGCAACCTTAGGTTCTACGTCAGGCACATTTTTACACAACGGAAAAACAGAGTTTGAATGTTTTCTGTTGTATATTTTTTTAAAAAAATTAAAATAAAATAAACAGTCAAACCCCAAGCCAATGATTTCTACAGCCAGCAGAATAATGCGGTTTAATGCTGAAAACTTTATTAGCAGAACAATGCTTCATTTTACAAGACATTGTTTTTCCACCCTAGTGTTCTTATTACTCAGTGGCGAGTTAGGAATCCAAAACTTTTCGGCTGTCTGTAAAAGCTAGAGCCCAAGCTGTTCTTCCAGATGTGCCTCCTGTGACAGACCCGTGCCTGAGAGGGAGCTGAGACCTCTGCTTCCAGCTTTTGTCTTTGAGGGGATTACATCCTCTCCACTGCTGCTCTGGAGAATTAACCTGGTCAGGATTAAGGAAAGTGTTGCATCTTTGCATCCCTCTGCTTACTGATTCAACTGTTATAAAGATGGGATTGCATTGCTCGCTTATCCCGTTCGGCTTTCTGTACCCATTTAAGAGAAGGCCGAGGAGGAAGATAATTTTATTATTGAGGCTCTGCGCTGCTGGGACTAAGGAGCCAGGAGTTGCTGTTGTCAGGAAGCAAGCATGAAATGGGGCTGTGGCTTTCCAGCTGAATTTATGGGCAGCTGCTATTACAACGTCAGAGGACACTGAGGAGTCAGTCACTGTGGCGTGTATCGCAGTACCTGGGGTGGTCAGGCTACGCAGACTAACAGCAGTTGTTCCACCTGGAACTTGGTAGACACTTGAGTTGGAGTAATGGGATATTTTGCAAGAGGAGTGGGTGCAGCTTCCAGGAGAAAGCAGATGGCTGTTTATACTAATAAGGGTATTAATACATATATATGTTTATAATAAGGATATGGGCATGTTTACAAGAAACAGAAGGTGCTGTGAGACACGGTCCCTTTTTTTTAAATGGAACTGTTTAACTGGGTTTTTTTCTTTGTATTTTGGGAGCAAAAAAATTGCAGTTTAAAACATATTGGTTGAGAAAATCTGAAAAGGGTGATTTCTTGCAGGATTCTTTCAAATTTTATCCCTCTTGAAAAGGTGCAGTCAAGAGGACTTTAAGCAAGCTGGGATATTTTTCTGCCTGCACCAGAAATTGTGTTCTTGAAGCAGCAGCAAAATTAATCTGGGTCTGAACAAGCTCCCCTTCCCTTGCCTCGCTGTCCTTAAAATCTCTTGTTGAAGTGCTCATCTCTGGGAACTTTGCCATCCATTCCAGTAGAGCTGGATTTCATTTGATGACCCTGTGAATGAATAAATAAGTGCACATTCATTTACTCATTTTGCTTCACCCTGGAGAATTCACCTAAATTGTTTATCTCCTTCCCTCCGTTGGCCCAGGCTGCTGCAGGAAACAAAGGGCTCTGCAAGCTGCGCCTTGCTGTTTCTAGCTGTGAAATTTACTTTTCTTTTTCTGTTACGCTTGGCTCCAGCACACAGCCCTGCCTGGATTTATGTGCCCAACTCCCTTGGCACAGCTAAAGACCGGGGTTGTAAAACTCCCAATCTGATTGTCTCAACTGTGCCATCACTGATGCTCTCCCAAGGGAGATTTTTATTGTGATCTCCAATATTTTGTCTCATTTTTGGTGAAAATAGATAATTGTAAAGGCTTTTAGTTCATGGCATCAGCTCTGAGCCTCTCAGCTGGGAGTGGGGACCTGTATTAGGTGCACAGGGGCAGAAGTTCCTCCTCTGGTCAAAGTGCTGGCAGCAAAAAAGAGACAAGGACCATGGTGGTGTGGGGGGAGTGCATGGAGCATCACCAAGCAAGCTAAGCCTTGGGGTCCTTCCAGCATCCTATAGCCTTATTTTTTCCTCCCAGAGCTCCTAACTAATCTCTTCCTCTGCCAAGCCCTGCAAGGCTTGGTTTCAGACCGAGGAAGGGATTGGGATTTACCCTAACTGGGAGGAGTGACCGGATTGGCTCCATGCAGACTGTGTCCTTGGTACAAGGAGGATGTGGAGAGGGAGGTTCAGCCGAGGGCAGGGTATTGTTGGCTACCAGGAGTTTTCTCTCCCAACAGATGAGGAATGTTCCACCACTGAGCATCCCTACAAGAAGCCCTACATGGAAACTTCCCCAGCAGAAGAGGATCCTTTCTACAGGTCCAGTTACCCCCAGCAGCAGGGACTGAACACTTCATACAGGACTGAATCAGCCCAGCGCCAAGCATGTATGTACGCCAGCTCTGCTCCCCCCACGGACCCCGTGCCCAGCCTAGAAGACATCAGCTGTAACACATGGCCGAGCGTGCCATCCTACAGCAGTTGCACAGTATCTGCCATGCAGCCGATGGACAGGTTACCCTACCAGCATTTCTCTGCCCACTTCACCTCGGGGCCGCTGATGCCTCGGCTCGGCAGCGTGGCCAACCATACCTCCCCCCAAATAGGAGATACCCACAGCATGTTTCAACACCAAACTTCGGTTTCTCACCAACCCATCGTCCGGCAGTGTGGACCTCAAACTGGTATCCAGTCTCCCCCCAGCAGCTTACAGCCCACAGAGTTCTTGTATCCCCACGGTGTGCCTCGAACCCTTTCGCCCCACCAGTACCACTCGGTCCATGGCGTGGGGATGGTGCCAGAGTGGAGCGAGAACAGCTAATGGGGCAGTCAGGAAAGAGAAAAAGAGCATGAGCCACGGAAAGGAATAAAATTATGAAAACAACGAGAAAAGGCAAAAGAAAGAAACCAAAACCCTGTTGATAGTAAAAGTAAGAGGATTTTGCAAAACTCCTTTAACTGAATGTTCGCAGATAGCACTCGAGAGGGACGGACACTGATTGAAACCACAGCTGAAACCGCCGTCGGCCTTGCTGTGACTTGCCCCCCCTCCCCTGTTTTCTTTTGTTTCTAAAGAAAAACCAGCAGATCGGCACACTTCTCCGCTGCCATGGCCCCCATCCAGTTTGTGTTGCTGCCACTGCCAGCCCCGTACCCTCGTCCTCCCCTACCCTCCTGCTCTTTTCCTTCTCCAGGGCACACCAAGCTCCTGCTGCCTTTCTCAACACAGTCAAGAGTGCTTGAATGAAAACAACTAGGATGTTACTTTTTTTTTGTGGTGTTGATGTTGACGATGTTATATAATAAATAATAATATATATATTTTTTCTTTCAATTTTCTCAACAAAAAGACACCGGCCCTTTATACCAAGGGTGGATTTTGGAGTGGTGTTTCTTTTTAATTTTTGTTAATAGTATTATCATTGTTACTTTTCAGCAGAAAGAGTTATTACATATCCACAAATAAGAAAAGCAGGTACCTACCTCACCCAGGCGTTGTGAGTGAAATCCCATGCTGTGCTTCCTCACAAACCCCCCAAAACACTGCTCTGCAGGAACCAGCCCCATTAAACTCATCTCCTTTCCCACGTGCGTGTAATTTTCTTGCTCTTCTTTCCTTCCCATCTCCTGGTCTTTCCCGGTCCATCAGCTGTCTCTGATGGACCCACGGGGTCTCTTTCAAACTTAAAAAACATCCACAGCTTGTTTCTTGCTGAATTTTTATCGGCACACAGAAAGCAAGGCTCTGAGCCAGCTGCGAGAGGGGGGAGAAAGGAAAAACTTTGCTCATAAAAATGGCGATGACGCTTGTTTGCAATCCCAGACTTTCATTTTATCATGCGTTATTTTTTGTCCTCTCAAAAAAAAAAAAAAGAAAAAGGGGTACTGGTCTGGGTACGTTAAGTGAGATACTAAGTAGAAGTGTTTAAAAGGAGCAGAAAATGATCATGAGAGGCTGGGAGTGGGGGAGGCAAGAAGAGAAGAAAAAGCAAACGTGTGTGAGTGAAAATATCTACCACAGAATTTTTCAAGTGTAAGATTTCCTGGTACTATTTATTTATATGTGGGATTTCAAATAACTCATACTATGTCACAAAGCCAGCAAAGCAACTAATTCAAAGAGGTTAAATTTTTTATTGAAACAGAAGTTTGCTTTCTTTTCTTCTTCTTTTTTTTTCCAAGCTGTGCACACTATATAATTTACATATATTTTTAATTAAAAGTAATTCTAATTAATAAAAAAGGTATACTTGTATGCCAGCAAGTGAGACAGTGAGTGTGAATGTGTGGGAACGCTGGTATGTGTGTGTGAGGGATTACGGACAGGTATCCAAAGCCATGTAGCTAAGAAGAAAAAAAAATAATAATCCCTACCCAGCTATGCTTTCCTGTTCTTGTGTGCCAATTTATGTCTAATAAATACCACATGCTCTCAATGGCAAGGCACCTGCCCATCTAGTTTTAATTTTTTTGTTTGTTTGTTTAGGGATGAGGTTTTTTAGTTCTTTCAGTTCGATGCCTGTAAGTTTGATTTTTGTTTCTTTCTGGTGTACCACAGGAGGTACAGCTTCCCCACTGGGACGGCTGTTGGACAGTGATGGGCTGAGCTTGACACTGCTGTGTCTGCAGCTGCGTTTCTCTGCTACAGAACTGTCTGAGTGTCCCAGGTCCTTCCTACCCGACCTGTCCCCAAGGGCACTGCTGTCTCGAGGTCATTTTTCCATCCAGGCAGATTTAGGAGCATACTTGGGAACCCAGGTGGGTGTTGGGGTGGCACCAGGAAGCCCTTGTGGAGGTGGAGCTGCCCCCCTTTCCCATGTAGATGGGTCGATGGAGGAGATCTGTCCCAGGGCAGGTGTGAGGCTGTGTCCTAGCCTCAGTGAAGGAGGGGAGGATGCTGGATGCTTCACAGATTGGAAAGAAGATCGGAAAGAGAAATAAAGAGAAGCCCAACAGAAAGATCTCATCCCTGTGGCCTGTGAGCCATGACCACCTCAGGGAGCAGGTTGGCTAGGTACTGGGGATGGACCAAGAAGGTGTCCCCAGACCAGCAGCAGCTCTTCTGGCAGCAGCAGTGGCACTGCCAGTGTGTGGGCAGCAGCCTTGGTGACTCCACCAGAGGTCCTGGGGCACCTTGTCAAGGGGCAGAGAGTGAGTAGGATCAGTAGAGCACCCTCACAGATGACACTCCCACCTAACTGCTCCTTGGCAGGTGGGACCTGGAGGGTGGCATCCACTGAGGCTATCCCAGGGCTGGCTACAATGCAGCTTCATTTCTTTGGCTGTTTCTGCTTTTACAGTCTTCTGCTTGCAAGAACTGAGTGTTGGGTTAGACACAGCCAAAGTGCAATGCTCTGGTACCCTGGGAGCTCACTGTGGGTATCAGCCACATTTGCAGACAGAAGGAGATCTGGGCATCACATAACCCTTCTGTGGGCATGGCTGGGACCTCAAGTTATACCAAAGCTGTTTGTCTTCTTGGGTCCATCCCCATGGAATTACTTGAATGTTGCATTGCTCAGTAAATTGCACGCTGTTCCTCAAGAACGTGCAGTTGTTCAAGATTAATGACTGAATAAACTGTATTTTGAGTTAAGGAATAACAAATGACACTGTATTTAGCTGTCAATTACATTGTACTTTCCAGGCTTCGTTATCCCACTGCTAATCATGTAATCATCTTATCACTATATGGTAATTTACATGTAATTAAATGACCAGTGGTTACTCTGCAAGTAAAGAGGTCTTACCAGAAATGTGTGCCATGCATCTCAAGCAGTACTAAGGAAACTAAACCCACATGGTAAATTACTTCTCAAGCTTTGGAAGGAAAGCCTCAAGCTTTCAACTTGACTAATTCCTCTGAGCTACTCACATTATTTTTTTGGCTCTTCAGAGAAATGCTGAGGCTCTTTGGTGGAGTCTGGATGCTGCGATGGGCTCTGATCACTGGGTTTTGGCTGTTCAAATGCCAGGTAGCTCCCTGAGGATGCAGCCATGTGGAGCCGCACTGGCATGAGGAGCAAGGAGGCCATCAATGGCAGGAGGATGGACCTGTCACATCAGTAAAATTTGGGATCAAGGCAAAGGTGGGTGAGAGGAGGCAATATAGCTTTCTCCTTCTTGAAGAGTTTGTTACTGACTACTGCTTCAATGTGGCTCTACCCTGCACGTGGGAGGACTCAGCTATGGTAAAATAGCTATGGTTAAAAGTCAGCAAGTGTCTGCTGTGGTTCCCCTATATGATAAATGCACTGAGGTGTGATGGCTCCTACTGCGGCTAGTGGTGGGGCAATGGTGCTGGTTTGAGCATCACTCCTCCCTTGAGAACACCTGGGCATTGCCCGTTGCTGCTCCTCAGCAGGAGGAGGGTCCTGTGGGGTTTGCAGCTGCCCTGAGTTAGGCAGCACCAGCTGGAGACAATCTTCAAGGCTTCCCACCGGCATCATTTTCACCGGGATGATTTCACCCCTCCCACCACAGGGATTAAAGGCAGGGACAAGAGTAGAGCTGGGCTTTGCCATGGAGGTTTTGCATTGGCAGGTGATGCTGTCACCTGGTGGGAGCATGTTTAAGCACAAGTAAGTTAAAAACTGCGGACATAATTGGAAATTGGTTCATCTGATCTGGTTTCTGTGTAATGTGCTATAAGCTGAGGGGAGGGTGAGATTGGCTTTTACTTAAGACCTAACAGATAACTTCTAATCTGCCTTAAGGAAAAAAAAGTTGTTGAATTATGAGCAGAAAGTATAGCCATAAACTGGAAGAGAGAAGGGGCAGAAGCCTGCTGCAGCACATACTGAGCCCTTTATTACTAAGGGACCAAGGGCTTTGGTATACTTATATCCATAAATGCTAGTGTTGAGATATTTTTATTGTGTATAGCCAAACAAGTATATTATTATTTTTATTACCATGATGATAATAATATACTGTTGCTTCTCCTCCACTTTGTGTGATCTGGCACGTGAAGAACGCAATTACTAATGCGTGTCTGTATCACTGTGGGGCTTTGTGCTGTTGTGATGTCCCCATCCAGGGATCCTAAAGTCATCAATATTTCACTTCAGCTTTTACTTAAACCTGGGTTGTGCTGAATCAGGAATTTGTTTGCTGTCCCTGGTGTTTTCAAGGGAACACTCTCATCAAAAGGTAATTAGATGGTCACGATGAAGTACTATATCCTCTTTTCCTGCTCTTGGTGTCTGGACTTCTAACGCATCCTTTACGATTGCTTCTCTGGACCTGTTGGCTATGTTTCTCCTCATACAGCTTAGGCTGTAGCTCATCTTTGCTGCAAGGATGCATGCCTGGCTCCTGTTTAATTTGTTGTTCACTGGGACCCCTAGAGCCTTTTCTGCTTTCTAGCCCCAGCCTGCCCTGTTGCTTAGGGTTGTCTGTGTCAGAGGCAGGGCTTTGCCTATAAACCTTTGAACTTCATGTTGTTCCTACCATTCCACTTCTCCAACTTGTTGGGATCCCTCTGAGTAGCAGCTTTGCCTTCCAGTGTATTTATTACTTTCCCTATTTGGTATCATCAGGAACTTGATGAGGGCGTGCTCTATCCCATCATCCTGGTCTTTAATATATTAAGACATTAAAGAGCACTGGTGCCAATATTGGCCCCTGAGGGATGCTGCTAAGAGCCAACCACCAGTTGGGCTTTCAGCTGCTAGTGATCACCTTTTGCACTTAATGGTCCAGCTAGTTTTCCACTCTCCTTGTTGTCTACTTACCCAGTCCATAACTCATCAATTTGGACTTGGAGAATGCCATGGGAGACTATCAAAGATAGTTACAGGTTCTGTGTTTATCAGAAACATAGGCTGGGAGGGGGGGAAGCAGTCTTCCAACATTTTCCATCTCAAGATCACTGTAAACCTGAGGACGCCTGCATGCACCTTCTTCATCAGAGCTTTTAGTTGGAAATGCTGCAGCCCATGAAAACATAGGGTGGTTTTTGTGGGGCATGTACCTGGGGAAAATAAGCCAAACTGAAGCCTGGTTGAAAAGCAAGGTTAGTATGATGTATTTACTGCTGTGTTGGCAGCCCTGCCTGAGCTTGGCGTTTGGTGTGCCTGAGCAGGGAAGGAGAGGTAATTCCAGACTCAGAAGCCTCTTAATTTAAGGCAGAGGGTCAATGGACCTTGGATGGTCCATGATGCCGTAAGCAGTCTGGAGCTGGTCAGTGAGTTATTCCTGTGCATGGACACTTTAACAGGCTCATTGGGTGACAGGCACCAATGTTACTGTTGAATCCATGCCAGCCAAGGTGATGATGACAAACCCAGCTTGGCAGTGACTGCAGTGCTTGACTACATAGGGGGCAAAGAATAAAACTCTGTTTTAGTTTATTTCCAAGTGCCCTACACCAAGATTGGGTAGTGAGGAAAGGAGGCAGCACTGCATAGCCAGGGTCATGGGCCACAGGTGAGGCAACCTTGCAATGCTCAATGACTTTCAAAGCCTCCAAAAACACTTTGCAAAGGAAATTAAATACCATTATTAGACCAACATGGATAACTGCTTTTTTTCCTGGGTGTATTTATCCACTGCTTAGGCTTGAATGACATAATTTGCTTATCTTACAAAGAAATAAATTTACTTCACCTGGAACAATAAAGTATGTTTCTACATAAAGCACCTCCTTCAATAGGAAACATGAAAGCTTCTCAGGCTTGGATGTAAACTATTGCTGCTGGGATGGGAGGTAAAGGTAGTTTTTGTAGTGGTTGCTGAATCCTTTAGTTAAGATAACTTGATCTAATCCACCTTTTTTTTTTGTGGAAAAAAGGCAATTCTTATGTTGTGCCACCCCACCATCCCAAAATGTTGCTCTGCTTTAATCGGTTTTCAAAAGAAAAATGAAACATGACAAAGTCTGGACTAGGAACCAAAGGGGCCACCTCATTCCTAGCTGTGCTATAGCACTGAAAAAAAAAGGAAGAAATTCTGAAGTCTTAAAAATTTTCTTAATACCTGTCTTCCAGACACTGTAGTTCAGTTTATGCCAACATTTCAAGACTGCTACCCATAAAGAAGTGAGCTCTTGGTCTGAGCAGGATTATCACCATTGCAGGGTATTGCTGACCCTTATATGGGATTATTTTTAATGTTGGTTTGCTAGGATTTTACTCATATTTACACAGCTGATAAGAAAGTACAGGAAAGCTGTGTGCGATATCTCCTTTCTCATCTGATAGGAGCAGCTTTTAAGTCAACTTTAACAATTTGATCAGTTATTGATGGATGGGGCAAGAATGCCTTGGGTTCACTGCCTAGGTCCAGCCCGCAGTGCCATCACCTGTTCCCGTTGGCCGGCAAATGGCTGCTGCTTTCTCCTGGAGGGCTGACTTCCAAAAGCAGGAGAGGTGGCCACATGCCCGAGAGGTGCAGCTAGCTGAGATGTAACGGTAGCTATATATAACCTAAATTAGGGCTTAATCTGAAGCCAAATCTGGAGGCTCTGTGAGCCAGGAAAAGTTTAACAAGCACTATTTAAAGAATGAACTAACTTGACAGACTCTTCAACTAAATGTCTTCTTATTGAGGACCCTCAACAATATTCAACCTGAAATTTTCAATTCTGTCTTTTCGTTGAAGGTGGTTGGATTTGGTTGGAAGGCGAAAAGCTCTCAAGAGACAGCTGCAGTGGTTTGATTAGGCTCTTTTATTTAGGAAATTAAGCTACAACATACTCTCTGGACCATCTCGCCCTTAACCAAAAAGCTTTATCCATCAGTCTTGTCTGCAGCAGGGCTCCTATGGGGATTCCAGTAGGAATATTGCCTGTAGATGGGTCACATATG
Source organism: Mesitornis unicolor (assembly GCF_000695765.1). Taxonomy (NCBI): domain Eukaryota; kingdom Metazoa; phylum Chordata; class Aves; order Mesitornithiformes; family Mesitornithidae; genus Mesitornis; species Mesitornis unicolor. Next base: position 24,570 of record NW_010202359.1, read on the forward strand.
TGCCCATGCAGGGTTAGGCTGCAAAAAAAAATTTTATGGGTTTTTTTTCTGAACTTGAGCCACCCTGATAAAGTTCAGTGTAGTGGAACTGTATGTATTGAATCCCATGCTGTTGGGAACCTGTCCTCCTGCAGGACAGATGAGTGGGATTATTTGTACATTAATGATAATAGACAGTGCAGCCATCGTCCAGATCTGGCTTGTGCAACTCATTAACTGCACCGTTTGGGATTCACTCAAGGACAAGATAGTGGCCTGGAGAGGAGGGATTAAATGACAGGATAAAAGGAATAAAGTGGTAAAACCAGAAAACTCTCCCCCCTGCCCCAGACTCTACTAGAAAAAACAAACCCTGCTTTATTCTCACCCCTCAGAGCTGACCCCAGCAGTGCCAGTGGGGAGATGCTCCCGTGTACCTCAACCCTTCCAAAGTGCTCAATGCTTCTGTTAATGGCAAGCACGCAGCTTCCTGGTGACACAACCCTGAGCTGTCCTCTGCTCCCATTGTTCATGCTAGTGCTGAAGGGCCTCTTTATTAGTGTCTTTGATGACCATGACCTTTCTGTTCAGTCTCTGCAAGAGTTCACGGTGCTCCCCTGTGCTGGGGAGGGATTGGGCTGGGAGACCTGGCAGTGCTTCCTCCCCATCCACCTGGCTTTGGGTGGGATGAAAAGAGCTTCAGGCTACCTGCCTCTATTTCTTGAAGCAAAGGAGATGAGGGGAAATGGAGGAAAACCCCTTACATTGCTGTAATTTTGTGTCTCAAAAAGCTTTTCTTTGAGAACAAATCTTTTTTTTTTTTTTTTTTTTTTACTCCTAGTGGCATTAGGGCTCAAGAAATTCCTTGGAAAATAATTTGTCAAGGCCCTGACTGATCAAAGACATATATAAAAGGACCCTTTTTTTAAAGGGGGGAAAAAAATCCCCCTCTGAGCTCAGAATGAATTGGCAATTCATTTACCAACTGTCAGATAAAGTAGCTCAATCCCTATCACGTCTTTAGCTGGAGCTGTGGCCAGAAGGAAGCAATTCTCGGCCCACTGTGCATACATGTTTGGAGTATGTTAGTGATTAGGGTATTCCTGCCTGGGGGATGCAGAAAGATATGACTCAGATTCACAAAAGAGCCATAAATCTCCCTCCTTTTATTCAAAATGTGTGTTTTATAGCCATTTCCTGGCCAATTTCTGCCTCGAATAAATACGTAACATATCTCTGTGTGTATAGGTTTTTTTAGGTCCAAACGTTGGGCTGCCTCTCGAGAATGAACTGTCTGCTCAGGAAAAGTTTGGATGTGGTTTTCTGCTATTCTTACATCCCCAGAAAAGTCCCTCATTGAGTGTTAATTGTCTGAATATTATCTTGGTGGCACCTGCTCCTGTTCTTGTTCTTCGGTGATGGGGTGGGAGATAGGATTCAAAGGACGTCAAAAGGTTATCCAGGCCCCAAGGCAGGATCAACTAGACTGAAAACTGGAATTTTTGGTCCACAGGCTCAGGCAGGATTTTGGTAATCCCAGCCACGAGCCAGGCCTCACACAGCACTGGATTTGAATGTCAGCAGCAAGCGAAGCTCAACAGCTCAGTGGGTGCTCTGCTAGTATCCATGACTGGGCTGATGGAGCTGGACTTACTGTGTTGTTGGAGCCCACTTGTCTCTGCAGCTGAAATAATGTCTGGCTCCCAGTTTGTAGGTGACAATATACCTCCAGCCCATGGTACCTGTGAAACTGCTTTTTCCCATCTCAAGAACAGCATTGTTCACATAGCATCTCACACCGCATCCCTTCCACCCAGCTTGCTGTCTCCCAGTTTACTGCTCGCACAGCTTTTTTTCCATCCCTGTTTCCTGAGTGTCAACTCTGTCTGGTTCACATAGAAAGAACAATGTCGACCTGAAGGAAAGGGCAGGAGGAGATGGACAGCAATGCAGAAGGAAGAAAAGGCAGGGATATTTCTCTGTTCTTAGGTCTCCATCATAGGCTGCACAAGTAGAAATGCCCAACAGCTTTTAATCGTGTTATCTTTTGGCATTTTTTTAATAACGTTACAATTTTGGCTGTAATTTTTCATTGAAATGAGCTGAGTGGCTGAGAAATGCTCACCAGGAAGAGCTGAATCTTTTGCCCTTCTTCATGTTTAGCCACAGGACGGCTCCCAGGAAGAACAACAGGAACAACTCTGCTCCTGGAGAAAAATATCACAGTGTCCTGCTCTTCCAAGTCACACAGAGGACTAATTCCCCTCAGTAAAACAACAGGAAAACCCATCCTCTTTGCAAGGAAAGCAGTAAAAGTTTGGGGTCTGGCACTGCTGGTACTTTATTTTTAGCTCTTCCTTCTAATCCTTTAAGCCCGCAGTTCCTTTCTGTTTCCTTTTCCCTTAAACCAGGAGCTGCAATTGTTTGGACCTGATTCAAAGCCAACGGCAAACCTCCCAGATCCCATGCCAGAGAAGTCTGGTAGGGGCCTAAGGTTTATCTCATAAAGAACTTGATCTGAAAGCTGCTGAAGTTGGTGGGAATCTTACCACTAACCCTGAGGAGTTTTTTTTGCTATGCCCTTGAACATACCCTGCCTATCTGGCCAGCAGCATATCCTGAGTGTACTTATTATTTAAAAATAACTTGTGTGGTTGTAAGAAACAGTCTCCAAAAGTTTCTTAAACTTTAGTCAAAGAATAGAATTGATCTTGCATATGTAAAGACAATGTGATATCTCAAATAAAGGAAAAACCAAGAAAGTCATAGCAGAGCAATGACTGGGGATCACAGGAATTTGTCCTAAAAGCAGATGGCAAAATCATTCACTGGAGTGAAGGAGTGAAATACCTGTATGTACGTGTGCCTTGGGTGAGAATATGACTTCTGGGGATCTCCCAGGTGCTAGGGTCTGGGGGCACAGTTTGAGTTCCAATCAAGAAATTGCAGATCCTGAAACCCTCCAGACAAGTGTCTTTCAGCTCTGGCAGCAGCTTTTAGCTTCATTTCTTCCTCCACAACATATCTCCATTTAAGGCCCTCTCATGTAAACATTTATAAGCACATGATGGCTTTAACAATGATTCATCCTATTAAAGTCCAAGTGGCCACTCACAGGATAGTTTCCAGAACTAAGCAATAGATATAAAAAGGGCAGGGACCATGACTTTTCTGTTCTATCTCAAGTGGCTAACACTTTAGGCACAACAGGCTCAATTACAGAGGAGCTTGTCTTCCTCGACTGTATATTAAAGCTGCTTAGAAATGATTTTTTTTACCCCTCTGGGAAATGCTTTGTGTTGAAATTTCCCAAACAGGCTCAGATTGTTGGGGCAACCCAAGGTTTTCAGGCAGCTCCAGTGATGGTTCAGAGCAGTGGTCTCATGGAGTTGGTCCTGGGAGAAGGAGAGTGGGATGGCACTTTCTATACACAGCAAGTTTTTATTATAGGCCAGAAAAAAATAAATAATTTTGAGATATGCCAACTTTCCATTTTTTGACCCAAGCAGAGGACTTCAGGGCAGTAACAGAGAAAGACCACTTTTAAAGCTCTTTTTCCCTTACTTGTGACAATTGTGTTTCGCCTGGCCCCAAAATGCAGCCAGTGGAAGGGCTGTGGAGGGCTGTGTCTGATCCCCAGCTTGGTGCAGGCTTTGGGAAGCTGCTTGCGTGCAGGTCAGAAGCAGCAGCCAACAGTGGCAGCAGCTCACAGCTCTGCGTGGGGACCATGTGGTGCTCTGGAGAAGGCACTTAGCTCTCTGGGCTGTGCTCAAGCACTTCAAATACCACGGTGAAGTGGTCTGTGTACCCAGAGCAGCTCTGTGCCCCCTGCTCTGGGAACCCCTGTTCTGGCTGGGAGAGACGGGTTAAACTGTCTCTGTGCTGCTGCAGGCATGCCAACAGCAATGTCCCTACCTGATGGTGTCACCCAGAACATCCCACCACTGCAAGGGTTCTTCAGGAACCCGATGGGAGGTAGGGAAAAACCAAGCAGGATGGAGAAGAGGCAGCCTTGTGCTATTTTGTAGCTCCTGTTTGTGAAAGACTATCAAAGTTATCTCAGGAATGAGGCTTTTTTGATACCTCCTCATGCATTTCGGCAGTGAAGCTCAGAGCAATTGCAGGGAATGTCTATGTAGTCTTTTGCAAGCAGGCGTGACCTCTGCCTATAAGCTCAGCTGACTGGATGTCAGCCAGCTCCACACTAGGAAGGCATGCAGCTCTGTCAGCATGGTGCTAAGCTTGAGCTATCACCAAAAACAGGAATTAAAAATACATTCAGTGGTTTCTTAGAATGATTTTTTAAAAATGAAAAGTAGTAGAGGTTTTATTAGCAAACAGTATGTTTTTCATGGAAGACTTAAATGAAAGCCAAAAAAAAAAAAGTGCCCCAAACTGAAGCTATAGCAAAATCAATCTTTTTCATTACAAGATGATGATGATTCAATGCAGAGAAATGTTTAACTATATTAATGATTTATCAACTGTCTTCAACTGTATCAGGCAATTTAAGATAAAAAAATTGTCATTCTGTTGAAGAAGTACATTTTCTTTTTGGGGAAAAAAGGTGTTTCTAGAGGAAAAGCTTTCTCTGGCTACCAGTGAAAGACTCCTGGAGATATGCAGCTTCATGCTGTGGTAATAGGGAAAAGGAATGAAGTGGGTTGATTTTATATATATGTATATATATATTTTTAAGGTGTCTATAAAATATTTTTAATCTGCTTGATTGGTAGGCAACCAAACCCTGAGGTAGAGATGCCAGCTTATTATCTTTGTGTGAGTGACAACCTCATCAGATGTTTGAAGATGGCATCTATGGAACATTGAGACTTATGTAAAAAGAAAAGTGCTAGCAGGATGTTACCAGGGAGAGAACACAAAAGCCAAAGACCCTGAGCATGGCCAGGCAGTTACTTTAGGAAGAAGAAAAAAAGAAAAAAGAAGAAATTGGAGTTGCCAGGAAAAGCCTCAAGATGATCATGGTAAGGTTGAGTGAGGGAACACCTGGGGAAGATTGATTAAGAGACAGCCAATATGTGTGTGTGATTTATGAGGAGTGGTCCTGGCTTTAGTAGGAGCTCATTGGAGATATTGCTGCTATGGTGCAGGACAGAAAACTCCTGGATGCAATATAGTTACCGGACTGTCAAACAGCACTTGATAAGGTTCCACAAGTGAGATTATGAGCTTAGCAAGGCAGAAACAGAATATGAGGTCAAATAAGATGTGGGACAGAAACTTGCTTCAAGAAACTGTAATTCTCTCTATGCATCCAACTCGTGTATGTATGTATGTGTGTAACTATGTCCGTCTGTCTATCTGCCTGTCCATCTAGCTATTTACTCAGCTAACATCAGTCACTCCTGCTCCTCCTTCCTGGCAGCTGGGAGCAATTCAGCGTGCTGGAGGGATGACAACTTCAGCTGGGAGAAGATTATTTCAGGGACTCCCAGGATGCCCCTTTGGACTTGAGTTTTCTTGTGTAACGAGAGGGACTGCTGTGCTGATGGAGTTGAAATCAGGGGGATGGTGTTTTGAGACAGCGACTGGTGAGTAACCCTTTGGGGTCTGGGTGTGTGGGCTGGGAATCGTTGGGTACAACATGGGGGCCTGTACCGCAGTGAGTTCAATGCCCCTCTTCTCTAGTCCACCATAGTTTTGCAGGTCTCCCATGGTGTCTATTCAGGCTGGTTTCCCTTGGAGTAAATGTAATGGCAGAAATTACATTGGAAATTAAAGTCAGTACAGCTGAGCTGTACTCTCATCCCATCTCTGCTCCTCTCCATCTGCTGAGGGGCTTCCACTCCCTCCTTTTTCTCTCTCACTACCATTATTTTGATCAGCTGTCTCTCCAGAGTCTCTGAAAAGTTCCCCAATGCAGGAGTAAGCATCAAGCCCACTGGTGACAGCCCTTCCCTTTGAGTGTAAGACACAGGGCCTCCAGGGAATGATGGCCACAAGCAGAAAACCGTGGCTCTGATAAACCCATCCCTCCTCTGCTGAGTGCTTACACTCTGCCCAAGGCACTGAAGCCTCCACTTTAAGATGTGTTGAATAAGTAGATCATGTCTGAAAGAAGACTAAATGATAAATACACAGTGATTTCCAGCTGAAGAAAGAGAGGGGAGGAGACAGGGGAAGCTGGATAACTTTGGCTTTTGGTGTGAGCAATGACCTCAAGCTATGTTTTATTAATGTTGGCAAAATGAAGGAGTTTGAGCATCCCTGGAGCTTGCAATGTCCAAGGGTCTGGAATATGGAGCCCTATATATATTGTCTTTTAGATGCATCAGTAGCATTTTCTGTAATGTAATCTTTGGGTTTATTTGTTTTTATGTCATTTTGAATTCTCTAGGGTATAAGAATGACTGGGCTGTGTTCCCACTCCTTTGATAAGGTTGTAGCTTTTGGAATTTCACATTTGGAGGTGAAGTTTTGAAAGATGTGTCCAAAAGGGAGTGAGGTAGAGAGGCAGATGGCTTTATAGACTTTGCTTCTGCTCTTACTCAAGAAAGGGTACCAAGCTCCTTCTCTCTGTTCTGCTCTCCAGAGCCTAAATAACAAGATCTCTTTAATTCCTGGTCAACAATCACTCTTCTTGGCACAAAAATGTGCACTTTTCAAACCATATGATGATACATCAAGATGTTTTCAAGGTCATATCAAGAAGCCAGACTATTAGAACAAAAGAGAAGGGAGGAAGGCATAAAACCTTCTCATAAATCACAGAAATATTTTGATGCCTTCAGCTCTAAAGCTACAATATGGTAAAAAGCACAGCCAGAAAAAGAATATGGGACACTGGGGTTCCCTGTAGTAAGGAATCAGCTGGAAACTTAGATGGGATACAGTTATGGCATCACCTTGTGAGAGTGACCATACTGCAAACAATGACTGCTTTTGCTTGTCATTCCCACTCTAACTTGTGTGTGAGGCTGCCTTGAACCAAGACCTGGGTTGAGTCGTTCCAAATGGAGCAGAGCCCGTAAGTTTTTCTGGGGGACTGTGCCTGTAAGCTGCACCTCGTACTTGCATCCAGCTGATGAATGTTCCTACAGGCACCATAATCATCAACCGGCTGAAAAAGATGCTAAAGCACTAAAATATACTTGGGAGCCTTTCTCTTGCATAGACTGTGCCAGCACTTGCAATACCTTGGCAAGTACAGCATCTGTCGCTCTTCCAGGGCAGAACGGGATGGTTGGCAGTGTAGCCCCAGCCCTACATACACTTTCCTTGAAAATTAACTCTATCCCAGCCAAAACCAGCATAGGGAGAAAACTCTGCCTCCCAGAGAGATCATCCGTTCTTGCAGTCAGGGCTGGGAGTTCTTGTCATCTAATTTTCGCAACTTAAAATACAGGCGTCAAATCTAAGCTACCCATCCAGGCTTTTCTTTAAGCAAGATGTGTGTCCTTTAGCCTCTACAGAAGCTACAGGCCAGTACCAGTGAAAGTACAGATGAAGCACGTGGTTGTAGGGATACCCCAGCAGTGTGGGACTGTGCATTGGCTTTGGGTGAGGACATGGCATTGGCACGGAGTCAGATTCCTGTTCTGAACCTCTCATATGCCTAGGCAGAAAGACAAACGGAAATGGGAGACAGTGGCTGGTTCAACAGAAATGTGCTTCTATTCTGGTATTTGCACTTGGTGGTGGTTATATTCTTTTAAAGCATAGACAAATTAAACAGCAAGATTATAATAATCCCAGCAACAACAAAAGAGAATCCCCACTAGGCCAATTTCCTACCTCCTGCTTTGGTGTGGACTGTCTGCTGCTTGCTTCTTGTGTTATAGCGCTGCTTGGGAGTGATAAGCAGCACACAACCTCCTGTACTTTAAAGTGCACTAGAAATAGAAAGAGAGATACAGCGCTACAAAAGGAAACCGCCTGGCTTCAGGCTTTCCCCAGGACTTTGTGGTTCAACACCCAGGAGCCCGAAGTAGCATTGCAAATCAAGAACAAATTTTCCATTCTCTTTGATGGGCAGTAGGTCAATCTGCTAGTCAAAGTGAAACATCTCTGCTTTAACCAAATTTGCAGGAATTGAGGCACCAGTGAGGTAAATGGCGCATATACCATTGATCGACACAACCGTGCTTAGGTTGAAGCTTTTTGGTCCAGGACCTACTTTTCATTTTGGGTGTAAGGTAGCTGTGGAATTACCAGTGTTAGAAAAATGATGGGTTCTGTAGCAGAAAGTTCCATGCATCAACCTAGTATGATGATAAAAAAAGACAACATCCTCCTCTTCTTGTTTGGAAGGGAGGAGCTTTGGGCCACTTGTAGTTCATGGGATGTGGCCCCTCTTGTGCTCCTATAGTTCTTCACTAAGTCTGTTGCCTTTTCTTACTGTTCATCCCACAGATGGCAACTCCTTCCAAACCAGCATCTACACAGACTGGCAAGTGTGCTGGGTGATGGAGCGGGGAACTCTTCCAGTAGATGTGGGCTTGCAGGACCAATGGAGAGTGCCAGGCTTTCTGGTTTCCCTCTACTTGGTGAGGTATGCAGGAGAGGGAGATGGCCTCTGTAAAGCCAAGAACTTTTCTCAAAGACCAGCCTTATGGAGCACTTGTATTTTACCAAGCCTTAGACCTGTAAAGAACTGTAATACTTAACAACAAATTTTGGTTTTTTTGATCCTTTGACCCCTCAAGAGACCATCCAGCCCTTGGCCATAAGATAAGAGAAGGTGAGATAATGGTGCTTGCTTGCACAAGCTGGAAACTAAGTTCAGACCATCTCTGACATGGGGCATGTGCCAGGCCCGCGCTACTGTCTCTTCACCAGCACTGTTCTCGTGCCTGATCTAGCACATGCTCACTGAACATTTTCATTTTTGAGCAGTGAATTTAGTTATGTACCTGCTCAACTATTTTACAGAGATTGACCCAGGAGATCAATAGCTGCATGAGAATACCTAATCCCCATTTTCCATCCCACTGGTGAATATATTCTTCTATCTTCCAAAGCAAACATTTTGGCATGCAAGAAAATAAAGACTGCTTTCCATGAATAGTTTTGCACTGTTCTTAAAGAGGAGACCTGGGAAAATTTGTGGAAAATTTCTCGCTGGCCCAAGTGAATTGAGAGAAAGAAAACATTGTTTCAGAGTGAAAAAGTGAAATGTTTTTGGTTTTTCTTGCATTCAGAGATGAACATGAAAGGCAATTCATGAGGGAAAAGGGAATAGCTGTCTGTAGAAACCACAAAAAAAAAAAGCTTTCTAGGACCTGGCTCCAATCTTGCTGTGCTTGGATGAATCACTGGTTTGCAACCTGGATGTCAACAAGAGTCATGTATGATCAGCTTCTCTGCAAAATAGGCTCTATACTGTGGGATAGGGAAAGGAGGTCTTTCAGCAAAATTCACTGTTGGACAGACCAACAAATAGGTCACTGGTGTTCAATCAGAATTAATTCAGTCTGGATCTGAGCTTGCTAATATCTGCTAAAATCCTAGCCTCACACTTCCTCTTGTGCCCCTCCCCAGCTCCAGAAGAGGGGAATAAAGCAAAAGAAAGCAAAAGGAAGCGGTTGAAAGTCTTTAAAGAGGAAATTCTTGTCTAATTCTAGGTCATGGCAGGGCCTGTGTGTTCTGCACGGGGAGATGATAGAACCTACCATGGCTGGAAAAGACATTGGCCAGTTTGAATCCAGCACTAAGGACTTCCTCCCATCTGGCCCTGAAAAGGGAGAAAAAAAGATAAGTGATTTTGTGCATGGAAAGGGTGGCTCATTACATGGGAGGAATCATCTCCTGGATGCTTGGGAAGGCAAGATGTCAAGCTTAGAAGGCCAAGTGTTTATTTTTGAAAAGCAAGCTTCAAGTTTCTCATCTGCACATGAACATGCTTTACCTTCCTCTCCTCCTCCAGCCCCCTCCTCTTCCATACCTTTCCAGCCAGTGTTCCAGGGAGGAAGAGGAGCTGAGCTCCCAGCCCTCCTGCTGGCCCCGTCCACACCCTGGGGCACAGTGTCACTCTGTCATCTGTTGGCAGCAAAGATCCTGGCAGGGGCAGATGAAGCCGGAGGCTGGCTTCCTCTTCCCAAACTCTTTGTGGTGTTGCCCTTCTGGGAAGCCTTGTCTGCTTCAGTTTCTCACACTTCAGCTCCCTCCTTCCATGAGTTTCCAAAGTGCTTTACGAGAAACCAAGACACCTGCTCTGTGAACTCAGATCCTTGGGAGAAGTTGGCAGAGGTGCTCCTCATGGACTGGTATGATTGTTTTAAAATTGCAGATAGATTAGCTTCTTTCTTTGTCTCCTGAAGCATCTGGTATGCTGCTTCACTAGTTACCTCTTCTTTCCCCCTTATCAACAGAATCTCTTCCTCCACCTCTTCCCTGATTGCATTTTAATTGCAGAAATGGCAGATAACCTGTATCGGTGGTGTCAACTTGAGCTGTTTGTCCTGGCTCCGCGAACACGGCATCTCACAGCCAGAGTCACATCCTGCCTTCAGGAGGTGCCTGGTGTCTACCAGCCAATGTCACTCACAGCACTCTGCTCTTCCCAATGGATGGATGAATAATGGCATCACTTGTCTGTGCCAGCTCTTATTTCTGCCTAATGCAACTCTCTGAAGTCGGTCCAGGAGCCTGATCTTGAATCAGAGAATGACAGTGAGGACTTAATCTTGTGTACAATTAGTGGTTGAGACTAGGCTCTAGAGATACAAGCGAAGAGACGCAGCCTCTGCTATTCGTTTTTTCAGCAACAGTCCAATAATTCTTTAAATCCAAACTTTGGATCGCTCGGCTATTATTTTGGAAAGGGGAACAAAAATAACATAACTAAGCCTGTTGCATCCCCTTGAAGTGGACTCAAATGGAAATAAAAGCCCTTTGCGGAGTGAGCTTTGGATTGATATTTCATTTCATATCCAAAATTTACTTGGAAAGACTATGTCGGCCAAAGGCCAGGGTCTAGTCTGTGTACCTGTGCTGCTGTCCAGATGGAGAAGAAAAAGAACAGATGCATTGAGGTGAAGAGAAGGATTTCAGAATGTGTTTTCAAAGCCTCCTGTTCGCTGAAAGGGCTGGAAAGCCATTTAGAAAACATATCTAGGGCTTCCTTTGAACATAAGGAAAAAATTGACTTGGACAGTCCTAACATAGTGCCTTTCCAGGCTTACTGCAGTGGGGAAATGTCGTTTGCTTACTAGGAACTCAACCCAAGCCCTCCCTTGGGTCAGCTGCCTCTGTATTGAACAGGCTGGTGTGGGAGGAGACAAGCGCATGGGAAGTTAAATGAGACTAAAAGTATTTGGCCTTCCTATAATGGAGGTTAAAGTTGGCAAATAGTTTGGTATTATTTTTTCTGTGACTTTGCCTAAGTGTCCAAAGAGATCTGGGATTGCAGTGCTCTCACAGGTTCATTACTTAGGAGCAAAAAGAAGGAAAATTCTTTGGCTGGCCCAGATTTGGCTGTTTGTAGAAAGGGATAGCTGAAGTTCCCATCCAAGCAACTTCACCTACCTTAGGTGTGGTGCCTGTGCTCTGTTGGCTGGTACAAGTGGGCTCTTTCTTTCTAGTCCTTCAGTGACTCTCCACCATCTCTATCCACAGCCATCCTCTGCCAGTAACCTCAGTGTCTCCCTTTGGCCATAGGCAGATCTTCCACCTTCTACCCCTGTCTCTGGACTCATGCAAACATGGATGAATGAATGCTGGTCCCATCTCACATAAGGCAGGCAGGAAGTGCAGGGAACCGCCACCTTCCCACCCTGATCTCAGCATCAGTGTGGCTTCAGCTTCTGGCAACCCAGCTACCTTGGACTCTAGTCTAGGACGTCAGACTCCCTCCCTCTTCACAGTCATTTAGATATACTTGTTTTTCCACAACGAAGAGAGAAATTTTGAAAAATGGGGATTCGCATGTTTCTTTTTCTACTATGTTATCTGTAGGCACAGAAAAAGAAAAAGCAGACATCTAGACTAGTATCAGTAATTATTTCCATGGAAACCATGTTTTTTTTTAACAACTCTGGAGGCTGATGGTGACGTATGTTCACTAAAGATGAAGTTATGGCAGCTGGAACTAACGCTGAAACCATTGAATTTAATGTGGAAATCAACATGGGACTAATGTTGTGCTTGATGAAAAAACATGGTGCTCACAGTGAAACGCTCTAAGGGCAGACATACAAATTAGGTAAAGCCAATACGGAAGAAAACATCAGACTTGACCAAGAATAACCAAATGGAGGGCTAATGTCCAATCTCAGATATATGGACACCAGACCCCGCTTTCCATTTATAATGCTGCTTTACAACCTTCTGGCAGCATTCCTTAGCCTGAAAGTCGTATTCAATTCCCTTCATGCTGAAGGCCTGTGTATTCCACCACTATCGACTAAGTTCTAGAGTAAGAGAGAACTAGTCTTAATGTGTTCAGAAACCACATACAATGAGAAAAGCAGAACTGACAATTATAAAGAGTCTGTTTTTTACGAAGTCTAATGATGTATTTGAACTGCAGCAAGCTGTCAAATGCAATGCGGACTGAATTGATCCAGACTCTGGCCTTTGCTGTGAGAAATGATAGAAATTCTTTGAAAGACATCCTGAGAAAGAGGTGTTGAGGTCTAAGACCCAGGTCTTGCATCATATTTGGTCTCTAAGTTTTGCTGCTATTCTTTCTGAGTGTGAATTTAGGGACTTCATTCTTCATTTTCATCTTAACTAAGATTAGTAATTGTCTGAATCTGTTAAAAAAATACAGATGTCCATCATCAGTGATGTAATCCAAGAGTTTCTAGGCTTGAATGTCTAATGAGGAAAGATCTAGGCTTGAATGTCTAATGAGGAAGGATCTAGGCTTGAACGTAGAGCTGGAAGCTACCCTTAAACAGAAAAGGGGACTGCTGCAGTGGAGAAAGAGCACAGAGATCTGAGAGATCTGACTCTTGCTAATTGAGGCTCCTCAGCAGAGCTATGGACATGTGAATTGGGGCTTGGGGCAGCCATTCCTGATCTCTGCCCCAGGGCTGGTTTTGGCTGCAGCATCTCCTGAAACATCTTGGAATATAGTCTTGGGAATGCAAGAATGCTGCCTTCTGGTGTTATTACTGATATGACCTGACTGAGGAACCTGGAGCCAGAGTTCAAACCAGTCTTACCATCTTCTGGACTCCCAAGCTAGCGGTGATCTTGGAGGACCACATTGCTATCACCACGAATCTAGAGAGCTTGGCTTTGATGGACTCACACTCCACTTACCATGACACAGCTAACTGGTAGCCTGCGCTGAAAAAGGGGGCTGGATTAAATCCTGAGGATGATGCATGTCTTTGCAGGGAAGAGAGAAAATTCCTCAGCTATATGCACAGCAGTGGTTAACGCATGGAAGATCTGTGCCTGAAAAACTGTCTGTCTTCAGCTGTCGTCTAGCTTAATAAAGGCAGGATTGAGAGGGAATCGCTTTTCTTACCTCCTTAGAGCATCACAGCTATAACAGCACTACAGCAAAACTGGTTCAATATGCAGAGAGGGAGAAAATGTTGTCTCTTTAGAGAGACAAGCAGACAGAAAAATAGACAGCCAGATAGATTCTGCTCTGTTATATGCATATAGCTCCAAAACTATTAAAGGAGCTATTTGTAACCATGAACAGAATCAAACTGCTGGCGTAGTTCACTGTAAAAGATTTTCAGTTCAATCTTTGATGGCATTTTAATAGTAACAGCTACTCATCAGCAATGTCAGGGTTAAATACTCCCAGCATGTGTGCAATTGCAGAAATACCCCGAGAAGAACCGAGGAAATATTTCCATCTTAAAACTCCGATAAGGAGTGAAAATGTGCAACTCGTTCCATATGGTGGCTGAAAGCCCTGAGCCAAGCGGAAAGCCGCTGAGTCTGCCAATGCGTAAGAACTTGCAAGCCTGATAAATGAGTGCATTGCTTTGGGAAAGCCAGAGACGAAGTCACACTAGAAAGAAGAAAACAGAAGAAAAGTATCTCTTTTTTTTTTTCTTAAAAAAAAAAAAGAAAAAGCCAAGTCCTACCCATTTTTCTTCTTGGATGGCAGCAAGAATTTCTGGAAATGTTTTACATGTCAAAGATTTAACCAAGCTGGGATGTTTGTGGACAAGCCCTTATGCAATGAATAAATAAATCAGAAAAAAAAGGGGGGAGAGTCTATCTTCTCTCCTGCTTTATAGAAATGATCCTGGACAGAGACAGCTACGTTCTTCTGGGACACTGTGTAAGCCAGGAGGAAAGTGGTCACATACTGGAGATGGTCCATTCTCAGATGTCACTAGCATTGCCATGGAGGACAACACTGTGCTTGGCCATACAGCAAGGAGGAAAGGGCAGCAGGAGAGAACTAGAGGACAGCTATAGTCAGAGAAGTATCCCAGCAGGACGGGGGCTCCCAGTGCTTTCCAGCAACGTGACCACCCCCAGCACCAGGCATGGGTGCTGGGCCAAACAGAAGTGGAGCCGTGTCTGGCACCTGGGGTCAGGGAGCAGGGGAGCACTGGGCTGTGCTGGGAGGGAGCAGAGGGTCAGAGCTGATTGCTCGTCTCCTGCTCGGTGCCTGAGATTTGACAGGTCCGCATTCTTGGCTGAAGGGATCTGGCTGTCCAATCAATTTCTGGAGAGGAGTGGGTAAATTCACAGCTTGGCTGCCCGGAGGAAAGACTGTTCCTTTGAAAAAGGCTTTTGATGGTTAAGCAAGTCACCTCCTACAACCTGAACACACACCCACAATAAGTCAAATCAGAACTAGAGGAGGAAAACAACCATACAAACAAAATCAGCTCTCCTGTTCCTTCTCCAAACAGAGATTTTTCATCCAGGAGCTGCTTTGAAGATGTGACTATAGACGTACTTCAGTTCCCTGCAATGGACAGCAGTAGGAAATCTTAGCTGGCTCATTTGCCTAAGCAAATTTGCTGTAACAAAGCTGTCCTGCTATGTAAGCACTTCTGCAGGAGCAGAGAGTGGTTTGCCCTGTGTCTACTTGGTGACTTCACCCAAACAAGGCATGCAAAGCCAAGAGCATTTTGTTAGGCTAAAAAGAGCAGCAAAAAGAGCAAACCCTGCAGGTTGTAAATTGCTAGGCAAAGTGATAAATGCTACATAAACTGGCCAATATAATCTATCTGGAAAGTTGAAAAGAATCCTGCCTTCTCATGAGCCTAAAATATTTTATTTTTCTGGAGTTTCTTATTTTCCAAGTATGTGCCATGTTTGTTTACTTGCCAGAATGTTTGTTCTCTAGCCTGTGCTTCTGCCTTGCAGCTGCTGACAAAACTGGCCTTGCAAAATCTCCCTGGCAAAATGGAAATAAAGGTTTCCTGTATTCCTGTATAGGGCAGCTGGATCCTTACAGTGGTGCCTGGTTGTCCACGTCGTATCCAGGTTATTAATGAGGATGGGTTTGCTGGAATGGACCTGTGTGAGTCATCATGGCTGCAGTGGGCTGGGAGGACCTTCATGGTGTGGGTGCTCAGCTGAGGTCAGGCTGGGGCAATGTCCTCAGCAGAGGAAAGATGTTCCAGCCCCACGTGGATGTGCAGAAGATGGAAGATGTGATGGTCCTACAGGTGTGGGGATTTAGGAAACCTTATTTCCTAATTAGAGGGTGGTGTCTTGGACCATGCAAGGCTTATCAGGTCTGTCTGTTGGTATATTAGCCAGTGTCTTGAACCCTCTTCTGGGTTGCTGTTGAGGGCTCCACTAAATCAACAGGCTGTGCTGAGAATCACTGCTGTGGGTGCTGCTAAACCAGCCTGTTCCCGAGCCTGTCTCATCCCCTTTGCCAGCCCTACCTGCGGCATGGCTTGCATATCACCCTTCCCACCCAAGCTCTGTCTAGATGTTCTGCTTTGGCCATGGCTATTGTCCACTCCCCCAGCTCAGCCAGCATCCTTTGCCACTCTGTGCTGTGGTCACCTCCTCGTTAGTGTTGCCCAATATGATGTGCACGCTCCTAGGCTTATGGCAGGGAGGTTCTGTGCAATCCCGCCCCTCTGTGCCCACAAGCCTGGCATTTATTATTTGCTAAGGCTTTCTTGGGCCAACCCAAGAGACTGCAGGGAAGCCCTCTCTGGGCCTGGGCTGGCCAAAAATTCAGTGGGTGGAAAATCTTCAGAGACTAAATGTTGAGACTTCTCAGATGATGTGCCCTTTGATTTCCATTTAAGAACAAGTTAAAGAGCTAATTTTGATTGCAACATCTCTCTATCCTTGCAAAACACTCCTTCCCCCACTAAAAGGCATAGGCCTGAATCTTAGGGCCAGATTTTCCTTTGTATTTTGTTTTGTACCATCATTTGCAACTCTGAAAAATGCCTGTAAACACACTCAGTTCCACGGTCTCTTCTCCTACGCAACCTCTACAGGGCTGAACAGATCCTGTCAAAGATCTCAAAGACTTTTAAGCACCTAATTTTCATCAGTGAGAGTTAGATGCTTGAACACCACTAGATTTGGGCCCAGCTTGCTTCACTGCAGCCCCTGTTTTTATTACACAAGGGAATATCTATAGTGGCTGGGAAATTCCAGCTGCTGCTGAATGTTCACCACTGGGTTTGTGCCATGTCAAGGAGCCAGCAAGAGACCTGCACTACCTCTTGAACCAACGCTAATGACACTCATCCAGGTGTCATGCCAAGGCTGTTCCCAGCAGGTTTCCAGGTACTGCATGGCTATATTGCTTTTGTGGGGATGTGGATCCATTTGAAATGTTGCTTGCTGCCCTATGAAGACCTTCTCTCATCAAAGAGGGATTCTTTTTTACTTAATGAAGTATTACAAACTACTGCTTCACTTTAAGAATAATGCTTAGGTCTTTCTCTTTAACATCCCTTGGAGTGGCCCTTTACTGCCCGTGACAGTGCTGTAGATCACCTGTGATAACCAGGTGATGGGACCCCAGCACCTCTTTGGTATCCCATGCCCCTACAAAAGCAACTCAAGTTCCTGCCATGCCCTGGGGGTTTCCTGATAAGTCACTGATCACAGGAAAGCATATCTGAAATTTTCCTTTCTCTAATGTACATCAAAGTGTCACCAACAGTGGAGATGCTTTGAAATAGGTATTTTAGAAGCAGATCTTCAACTGGTATGAAAAAGCTTTGTTCCTGTGATTTGTTCCTGTAATTTATTCCTAGCTGTGTCCATTTAGCGCAGCAAAGGGCTTGACCGGATCATTCTTCAGCTACTTGGATAGAAATGAAAGAGATTCTTCCCTAGTGCTAAGTCAATGAGCAACTCTGTCATACTGATACCTTCTGACACTGTTTGCCCAGGACAACATAAAAACACCACCACAATATATGAACAAAGGTCCATCAAGTTTCCCCTCAAAGGAGAACTGTTTCATGAATCCTGCAAATGCAGGGGACAGCCCTCACCTGAGAAGGTCACTTCCCCAGGCTGAAGCTCATCTCTTGCACTTTGGCTATGCTGACCCCTGCCATCACCACAATTGTGGGAAACTCAGCTGCCTGTTTTGTGAGCTGGGATGATGTTCATGTTTTCTGCTGAATTTTTTTTAAAGCATTGCCAACTTAGGCAATCAGAAAACCATAGCACACATTGCAACATTTATTTTTCAAGATTTTCTTCCCAGTTGTAGAAAATTCCTTTAATGAAAACTCCCTTTTGAAGGACTTCCTGAGACTGAAGCTTGGAAGATGTGCCAATCTCCTGAATTGAAGTTCTGGCTCAGTCTTATAGATGGAGAAGCTACAGCTTTTAAGTCAGATCTGTATCTTTTGAGCTTAAACCACAATCTAGACTTGTCCTGGCCTAGTGCCTTTTGGAAAGAGTAGATCTGTTGGAGGTCATGCTATGTAGACATCCGAATAGATGCGCTGGTTCAGATCAAAGATGCGTCTAGCCCAATATCCTGTCTCTAATGGTGCCAGTAGCAAATGCTTAAGGCAAGATATAGGACCATGGCAAGCCCTGGTGATACTTCCCATGACCCTTCCAACTCATGGCACTGTGCAGCTGCAGGACTTCTTGAGCTATGGGTCATATCCACATCCTTGTGTGTAATCACTCTTGATGGATATTTCAATGTCTTTAATTGTTATTTGAACCCATTTATGCTTTTGGCTTCTACAACATCCTATGACAATGAGTTCTACCACTTAATTACGTGCTGTTTAAAAACATAACCATAAATCATAATAGTCTTATAATAAAAGCCTTGAATTTGGATAGGATTGCCAGCACCGATAAAGTCTACATAATCACATTCATGTATTATGTCTACAGCAATGGGAGCCTCATACCAAAGTGTGGAGAATACATACAACTAGTTTATGGCAAGATAAACTTCTTCAGGAGAGGCTGGTAATTCGGGATCCTTTGGCTCTCAGCTGCCTGATGGTCTGTGCTTTGGCAGGCTCTGGTTTACACAGAGATGTCCATCTGTTTTCTTTTCCCCGGTAGGAAAGGTTTATCTGTCTTTGCAGACTGCTGTGGTCTCTGTTGTTGAAGGAGAAAGGTCAGGGGAGTGGATGCTTTCCCTGTAACTTTTGCTTCCCCGTGAATCTGCAAAGACTAGAGGAGCAATTCTGTTCCACACTACACTTGTATTTTGAACTTGCCCACAGATCGCCCAATTATGGCTCAGACTGAAACAGCTTCCTTGTGAAAGCAAGTGCAGCCTTGGGCTTATTACTCACGGGCCACAGAAGAAAACCTGGCTCTGCTGGAGAACTCTGCTGGGAAGTTAACGGCTGGCTAGGTCCTTACTGTGAGGTGAGGGAGAGCTTGCATCTGCTTTGAAGACCAATCATCTCACCCACCACCCATTTGTCTCTGTGCAAACCTGCACTAACAAGTTTTTGTTGGAAGAAGAGAGAGGCTGAGATGAGCCCATGCTCCTTCAGCCACAGCCTGAGGTAGCCAAGGCACCGGAGGCCAAGGTCTGCCTCTGGTCCATCATCCTGCAGATGGCTCCCAGGAGGACTTCCCTTCTACCAGAGCAAGACAACTAGAAGACCTGCCCTGTGTCCTCAAGGCAGCTCTCAGAGCTAGATCTGATCTGATTCCTGGCATTTTTACATTCTCTTCCCAAGAACTGACTTTTTTGGGTGGCAGTGGCAAAGTGCATGTAATTCTGCAATGTTTTTGGATGAAAGAATGGAGGTTCGATTGCTTAATACTTTCAGTTAAGTAAAATCATCTGCACTGGTAAAATCTCCAGGAGATGTACAGTTTACTGTTTGTCAGGTCAGGATATTAAATTAAGCAGTTTTCATCAGATAACACATCTTCTGGTTCGTGTAAAATGTCCAGCAAATCGCTGCACTCATAATTCACCCTGATTGAAAGTGAGCTGCTAATCCATTTTGCTTTGGAGATACTCTAGAGCATGGCAGAGAGGCTATCTCTGCAGAGACTTCCGTTTGCAACCATGCATATGAACGTGCCCCCCCCTTGGGCTCTCCTCTCCTCCCTTCTCTGCATCCCCAGGTAGTGCTGCTCTTGCTGCCTGTCTTTGCTGACCCTTTCAATGCTACCTAGTGTGGCCTGGTTTAGCTGCTATGTGGGGAATCCTTTTAAGTGATGAAACCTGCATTTGGGGAAATTATTCTGCTTCAGTTCCCTCCTGGGAGATGTGGATGGTGGAAATCTCCAGTAAGGCTCATCTCTGGGTTTGTGTCCTATCGCTCCCTTTGGCGGTCCTGAGCTGCCCCACCCAGGAGTTTCCAGCCCATGGGAAGGTCTTGCCCAGTGCATCCAGCCAATGCTTTATGGCAGCCAAACTGAGTACCCAATGCTAGAGCATGAATTTGAACATTTAAAATTTTTAACTTGGGACACATCATGAAAGCATCTGGAAATGTTCTGGTTACCATTAGCAATAATAATGATAATAGTGGTAGTAGGGGAACTTTTTATTTGCTGATGATTTATAGGTTCATATTGTTCTAGCCACCCCAAACAGGACACTAAGAACCACTCCCCACTTCTGTTTCTTTTCTAAGTAAAGCTGAGTTACCCTGTAATTACACGAGTCCAGAAGCTCAGGCTTGAGGAAAAGCAAAAATGCCTGCTGTCATGATGTTCAGGCAAGAGACACAGGATCTTTCCTAGGGTCAACCTGTCTCTGAAGCAGCCTTTCTCCTAACAGACTAGAGAAAAGTGATTTCAGCAACAGCAGGTGAATTGGGCATTTTGCCTTTATGGGAATCCATGGCCCATTGGGGATTACTTGTCATACTACACCTGGGAGGTATAAACCACCTGAGCTGATTCATTTCCCTTTAGCCAAGATAGAAAATACCCATCTTCAGAGTAAGACACGTGAACCAGGGGCAGTTCTGCACTTCTCCAGTGTGATTAGCAAACTGAACATGAATTGCTTCATTAAAGCTGAACAACCCTGGACAACCACATCATGATAAAAGACCCAGGAAATCCTATAGCCAGGCATACCAAAAATGTTCCCCCCTCCCCCTGTGAGCAGAGCCTCCCTCTTCAAAACCCGGTGACCTTATGCTCACTTGCTTCCCAACTCCTGCTGCTTTGCTGCGAAGCAAAAGCCCGGTGGGATGCGCAGAGGGGTAGGGCTTTATTGCCTCCTTCCTCACTGCAGGGGGCCCCATTTTCAAAGCCCAGCTCTTCATATCCAGCCCTGCCCGCTCATAAAAGGACTCTGCAGCAAAACAAAATGACAGGTGAACAATCCCATGTGACTGGCTCCTCTCCGGATGGGAGAGCCAGGGTTTCTGTGTCGGGGCAGGCAGTGGAAGGGAGCAGAGGGACAGTGGGATGAGGAGCAATTATGCTTGCTATTATTTCTTTGGTATGTATATTGCAGATAAAAAGGACTATGTCTATACAAAGACACTCTCCACATTGTTCCGGCACTGCAATGTTATATCTCTCTGTATATATCACCAAACTTTAAATGTTTTATGTACAAATAATCATAGCAAGGGGATTTCTTTCCTCACTCAGCTCTGAGTGCCCCATCAGCGTTTTCACAGCCATTCCACCTTGGCATCTTCCCACTCAGCCTCTTGTTGCACCTCACCAACGCATCCTTGTTCCTGATGCTGTGAGGCTCCTGATTTCATGCTCTGCTGCCTGAAAGTCCTGCCCTAAGTCCTTTTAGGGTCCCAGCTCCCTAAGACCTTTGCAGATCCCATAAAATTTCATCTGTAAAAAAACTAGGAGGAGTTTTTGCCTTAATAGATCTGGGTTTAACCTGTTGTTGCCTTTATCAGCTGTTCTGGAAAGAAAATCAGGTTAAAACAGTCAGGTGCTTGGCAAATGTCCTCCTTCTCCCCATGTTTCATCTCTGACATCAATGACTTTCTGTCTGTTGTTTCAGTCCGTATTAGCTGTGCATGGATTTGCTTGCCACTATTAATTGTAGAGCAAATTAACCTTCTTCAGACCATACGTTGCTGCTATAATGTATGCAAAGATGTTGTTAGCCACTGTAAAATAAAAAAACAAACCACAGTTGGACTCGTATTATTGCCAAGAGATTAAATACCAATGTTTAAAAAATTGGCAGCATTTCCACAATGGGACTTCTGTCGTATAATGTTGTATCTACTGGGATTATCCTTTTAAAAATTGGCAGTGTCCTCAAAACGTGCAGCCTCTAGCTTATGATTTTTCTTTTATCTTTTTTTTTGGCAGCCACTTGAAGAAAAAAAAAAATCTCTTTGCCATTTCCAGACTGGGGAACTTTTGTTTTCGTACAGCAAAGTACCAGTTCTGTAAGCGACAGATTTCTCCACTCAGCATCTTTGGGACACTCATAGATCAATGACAAGGGATTTAAGTAAGAGGAGGGGTGACTTGGAAAATAAACTCTTCACGTTCAACTGACGAAGTGGGAAACATCCGCTGCTGGCCTATCTCCACCAACTCCGATGGAGTTGTGCCAGCGTGGAGTTTGGCCCGGCGTCTTTCAAGTCATTATTCTTTCATTCGTTATTTGTTAGAGTGTATTGAAAGCCTGAGTTTTACATCTGCTTCCTCACAGACTTTCTTTCCTTCTGTGATGAACACACTTTGTTTTCCTATTTGGCTTTCACAAGGCTTAGATTGCAAACCCCAGTTTAATGGCAAACAGGTTTTTTTTTGGGAAATCATGGGCCGTATACCACACACAGGTATATATGAGGTTTGTTATTCTAGAGACACTCATCAGTCATGAGGTATTTTTATGTAGCTGGAAAAAATTAAAGGCAGAAAAGTTTGCTCTGAAAGAAAAACAGCATGAAATCTTTTGCATTTTTTCTTCTTCAGTTTTAGTAGAGTCCTATATTTAAAAGCAGAAATTAGTTGCAAAGATGCAGTCATCTTAAGCACTGTCTAGTCTGCTTGTAGTTTAGATAACAATTTAGATAATTATCAATTAAATATAAACAATCAATGTTAAGTTAATTATAATAATTAAGTGAATTATAAAAATGATTGTAAATAAGCCAATTGCTTAGATAACAATTAATTATCTTGCTCCTCATTTCCCAGCAGCCCTTGAGGACCTGCTCAGCCTTGATAACCTGAGCAGAGCTCCCTTCGCTCCTGAGTTCTCTCAGGAGGAGGTGGGACCGTGAGAGCTCAGCAGTGGCTTTTAAAACCTGAAGTTTAAGCAAAGCTGTTGAAAGGTAAGCAATTAAAAAGCCTATAAAATTGCATATTTTTTTAAATGCCTATCAGCATTTCAAAAACTAAAATTGTGGTTGTTTTTTGGAAAGCTGCTGGTTTGTCAAAAGCAAAAGATGGATTTCAGATATAAAATCTTCCCTGCCCAACAGTAAGATCCCAACAGAGCCACAAATCAGGCAGATATTTGGATTCTGGACATGTTTAGTTTTTAACACATGCAAAGAGGAGCCCACAGAGATGCACCCGACCTCCTGCATGGCTTCTTCAACGGGAGGAGGCTGTTGGATCCAAAAGCTCCCAGGAACAAAGTTGGTCTAACAGTGTGTAGGCATAAGCTGTTTGGTTACTGACTTCCCAAAGAGGAAGTTTTGGAGAGAGGGGACAAAATCTGCCTTGGCAGCAGACTTAAGAATGACGTATGCTCACAGATAACCTAGATTTTGTCAATGTGCTTCCCAAGAGGATGGCTGAGGGTGTTGCTCCTGAAAGCAGCCCCATGCTGGAAAAGCTCGCCCAATGTCTTCTGCAAGGAGCGGACCCCAGCAGAGCCCTCAGTGGCCAGCAATAAAGGTGATCCAAACCCCCCTGACTCTCTGATAACAATTTTGGCTTGTAAGCACATTTGGGGAGGGCTTATCCCTCCTTTGCAACAGAAGTGTGCCTTTGCCTGTAAATTTCTTCCAGCTGTAAAGTCAGGGAAAACACTGATAAACTCTCCCTGCCCCCCTGTCCCCCCAGCTGGGAATGATAGATTTACCAGAGGTAACTCAAAAGTACCAGTTCCCTTCTCCACCGCTGGTGAACCATATGGAATATATTGTGGTCTGAGGGAAACACATCTTAAGAATTTCTCCTATGCCTCTTCAGGAGCATTCCAGGGTGGATTACAGCAGGTGTCTTCAGTGGACTCCCTTTTTCCTTGGGCACTTAAACCAGGTTAAGTGACCAGACATAGACAACTACACCCAAAGTCACAGCAGATCTCTGCATCAGTCTCCAAAAGTTTTGTTATTGCTTGGGTTTGGGTGTCACTAGCCTTGGAAGCTCCAAAATACTGGAAGAAAAAGAGGGACTTTCCAACGAGAAGGACAACAAGGAAATATCTGATACCTGCCTGGAAAAATCAGCTCCTGCAAAGCATCTAATGCTGGGCTGCAATGAGCAGTTTCCGTAATGTGCTGTTTATTTTCTGCTGTCTGAGGAATAAAACTGAAGCACCATTGTTTCTTCTCTGCAGTAAGTGGGATTTCCTGGGAGATGCACTGGTAAACATGAATTACAGGAGGTCATCAGTTCTCAAAGAGTCCTTCGTCATGTAAACTTTTCTTTGAAGTTAGTAGTAATTTAGGTATTATCGGTGGTTATATCTTTCAAACAAAAGCAATAGACTAAATCCTGCAGTTAACCAGCACCTTCTATTAAGATACCCAGCACCAGAAAGGATAGAGTCAGGATAAATACACTATATTTTTTCTACTAGTGGCTATGATTCACTTTGGGTAAAAAGGGGATGAAGCTGACATGCCAGCGAAGCCACATCCATTATGAGTAGCCGGAGCTTAAGCTGCCAGGCTGATGGGAACCGAGTTGAGATAAATATCTGTGCATTGACCCATGAGGCTGAATTATCCACTATGCAGAAAAACACTGACCTCATCGTCTTCCAGGAAAAAGCACGGCATGTTGGAAAGTATATGGAGAGGCTTGGGAAGAAAATTGGGAAAGACAGACTATTTCTCCCACTGGAAGATCTGGGACCTACTGCAGACTTGGGACGGGTGTTTCCAAAGTGCTTTCACATGTGGATGACTTTTCTTTGCTGAAGATAAAACGGAGTGGGCCCTGATTTACAGCCCTTGGAGCATTCAGGGCATCAGAACTGCATTCAGTTTGTCCTGATTTGAGCTAAATAGAACTAATTTTCTATTTACTGATTTTACTTTTCAGCTCAGTCTCCTTTAAGTGGCTGAACTTGCTGAAACTAGCAGCATGTTTTTCAGTACGTGCTGCTTCAACGATAAGCTCAAGGTCAGTTGTCTCACTATGGGTGCCGTGTCTGTGCCCACGGGGGGGGGGAAGCGGACCTCAAACTGACCAACAAGGTATTCCATCCCACATACGTCATGCTTGGTATAAAGCCGAGGGATCACGAGGGTCTCCACCTTTCTTCCATCTTGGACCGTTCCATCTCGGACCCTTCCATCTGTCTTGATCCTGCCATGGCCAAAGTCCGAGCAGAACCCTGCTGGTTCATCTGCCTCTGATCCTGATCTCTGTGTTCCTGCATCAGCTCCCACTGCTGCTGAGTCTGGACTGGGACTTTTCCAGTGCCCTGCTCCGCAGAGCCTCTGGTGACGTACACCTCATTGGGGGAGGATTTTATATTGGTTTTGTATATATATATGTACATATCTGTATGTATTTCCTTATTTTCCTATTTACATCATTATCCTGTAGCATTAGTATTATTGTTCTATTAAATCTGTTAGTTTTATTTTTCAACCCATAAAGTCTCTCTCCCTTATTCTCTTTTCTCTTCCTTTCTGGGGAGGGGAGAGGGGTTAATAGAGAGCGTCTGTCCAGGATTTAGTGACCAGCCTAGCCCTAAACCACGACACAGTTTCATGCCTTGTGCTTGTATCGGGTGGCAGAGAGTCCAGCCTTCTCACCTGGTGTACTGGAAAAAGGACCGATAACATCTCAGAGCACATGGGTTACATGCAGGCACAGAAACGGAGCCAGTTTTCTGCAGAAGCAAACATCTCTGAAACAGCGTCTGGGCAAATTGGTCCCTGTTTTTGCCTGTAAGGGACCTTCACTGTGAGTCTTAGTTCTGTAAGGAAAGGCTGTGACATGCAAACCTCTTGTGTGTCTCAATGTATTTTGACTGCCAGTGTCTGAGAGCATGTCTAAGGCCCATCACCAAGGGATGTGAGATGATGCTAGCCACACTGGAGGAGAGGGATTCTTCTCAGGTAACTCTCCTCATCCACAAACCAGATTTACAATTGCCCAGACTCCATCCATAGTTAAAGAAGGGTGAGCAGCAGCCCAAGAGACCATCCTTTATACTTCAGCCTTCTTTTTAAGGTGAGAAGCAAGACCTTCTGAGGTGTCAGTCCCTTCAGTCTATGTACAGACATGACCTGCGGACAGCCAGTCTTTGATGGCCAATGTCAGGTAAATAACTCCCAGCCAGTACCAACCCACAGCATCAACACCGATGAGTCAAGATACAGACTGGAAGGAGCATTTTCAAACTGGGTTATGAACAAACTCCTCTCACTTGGAGGTTTATGTCAATTTGTTACTAAACTAAGAAAATGTAAAAGCTAGTGAGGTGTTGAACATCTTCAGGCACAAGAAATGTCTGAGGACATAACAAAGTGCAACTTGAATAACTCGCACCTTGCCAGTGAGCCATGCATAATGGGTCATGTGGCAGAGGTGTAATGCAATCAATAGAGTTGGAGTGGAGATCTTTGCAGATCCAACAACTGGGTGGTTTGGTTTGGTTTTGTGTGTGATATTGTTGTCACTGTATTTTTTTCCTTCTTTTTTTCTTTCCCTTTTTTTTTTCCATGCCTTCCCTCTGTTTTTTGTTCTCTTGTAAATGTTTCAGGTTTAATGCTTAGGAAGGCTACAATTTGAAGGCTGGCTGCAAGAGCGGGCTATGATAACATAAGGTATTTGGCATGATTTGTGCTAAGAAATATCTGTGAGAGCAGAAAATAGGAGCCGTGTCCAATACACCAGGGATAGAGCAGAGTCTTGCAGGGCTGCAGACTCCAGCTTTAACCCCAGCCTGACAATTGATACAGAAAAATCCTGTGATGGCCGTATTACAGCAGTAACAAGGAACGCGCGTTTTCTTCTGATCAAAAGTCTGAGAC
This sequence comes from Mesitornis unicolor, assembly GCF_000695765.1. Taxonomy (NCBI): domain Eukaryota; kingdom Metazoa; phylum Chordata; class Aves; order Mesitornithiformes; family Mesitornithidae; genus Mesitornis; species Mesitornis unicolor. The sequence continues at coordinate 51,059 of NW_010202359.1, forward strand.
ACAGCGTGCTCTCCGCTGTTCTGCCTCTGATCTGCAAATACATCACTGGCTTTTATCACTCATTTTTTCTTTATCTGAGCGGAGCTGGTCTCAAGCGCTACAACCTGATTATCTCTGAGGAGGTTGCCAAAAGCATGTCAGGGAACGTTAAACATAATAATATAGGAAACGGGAGAAGTCAAGTGGTTTGAGTAGGAAATCAGAGGGAATTTCTGGCTGAGGTTGCCAATCCAGTGAAAGGAGGAGGTCACAGCCTCCTGAAATTAGTGATATGTTAAATGGCAATGCCAGTACGTGTCCTCATTAAGATTGTATTTACATACATGCATATAATCTAGAAGAACAAGTAGCATTTGAGGCAGAGCTTCAAATCCCCACTTGGGCTACAGGTTTGGCCTCACAGAAGTGTGTATCAGACTTTGTTATTTAGCTTGTGGCTTTGAATTTGTTCGTGCTAAGGAAAGAAATGGTGTCAACTCAGGAGAATGAACAGTAGCACAGCTACTTCTTTCTTTTTTTGGGGGATGAACTAGGAAAAAAAGCAACAATATTCTCAGGCCAAAAAAGCACCTCTTGAATTTGAAATTAATTTAATTTCACATTCAAGGAATCTTGAGAATCGTTTACGCATAACGTGGAAAGACATTTTTAACTAAAAGTGAACTGTATTTGAATGCTTTGTTTTACAATAACAAAACAAAGTGTTTGGGTTTTCTCCATAGTTGAACTTGCCAGATTATTTGTGTTTAAAAAATGTATTACAGAGTGGTTTCCTCTGATTGAATTTCCACTTATTTTGCTTCAAAACATACCTCTGGCCAAAAAAAGTCTTTTAGCTCTAATCAAGATCAAATTAATCAAACCTTGTTTGCTACTGGCCTGTAGCTACCACATTAGCAAAGGGGATCTTCTCCAGTCAGAGAAATGGGGCTTTGATATTAATTCAAGGTTTTTATTGATCTTTCATAGAAATAGGATTGAACCAGAATAAAAAAAATATCTAGGCAAGAATTGCTATTAAAACCAAGCCATCCTGAAGCAGACAGAGTTTCTCAAAGCTTTTTAGCTCCTCAGTTTCACTGAAGTGGATCTTGGCACCTGTATTCCTCTCTAGGTCTTCATAGAAATGCTCTCTGCTGTCTTCAAGCGTCTTACAGTTTTAGCGATGGTGTCTGCATCTCCTAGCAGTCCCAAACCCATCTCTGTTATGGCAGGAGGACTCAGAAGTGGCTACTCCAGAAGTCTCTGCTTTATGAAAGGCTTTTTGTTGCATTATAGTTATGGGGTTTTTTTAAGTTGAAATTTACTGATGAGGAGTAGGACTGATGGAGCTTGGTTTCCTGCGGCTCTGTGTCTTGCTACTGGATTATCATGTGCCGAATAAGGTGTGAGCTCCAATGAAAACATTTCCTGAGGTTAGGGCTTTTCAAAGATCTCTCTCCCATGTGCCTTTTCCAGCATCCAACAGCCTCACTGGGCTCCAGCCGTGGCCCCTGTCCCAACAAGGCAGGACTTTAGTGTTTTGCCTCTATCCAGGGAATCCACCAAAACCATGCATTTGGGGTGTGATTTGCTACATGGAAAAGGAATTGCCCTGCAGGAGAGGTTTAAGTTTCAGGCAAATTGTTTATCCTGAAGAGTCTGAGGAATGCTTAGTTCCTGTGATTTGAGAATGACCATGAACATGAGGTTGCCAACAGATTGATACTAGCCCAGGCTATGTCTCCGTCATTTTACCCACTGAAAGAATTTAATTTTAAATCAAGGTGCCTCAAAGTCACCAGGATGCACCAGCATTTTGATTGTCTCTAAACTGAGATGATATCTGAGTTCCATGCAGGACTCAGCTCTGATGTGGTCATGTCTTTATTGAAGTAATTGATGACTCTTCTATTTTGTCATGGGTTTTTTTGGGTGCTTACTAGAAATAAATTTCTTGAGGTTCACTACCTGCCTGTATCTGCCTGCATCCTTTTCCATGAAACAAAGAAACTATCAAAACATTCCTGATCTCTTTTCAAAATGTCAATGCTTACAAATAATTCTGTGATGCAAAAGAGGAGAGAATCAGACTTTTGCTTTGAAATGCCCATAGTGTGAGCCTAAAATTATTCTCTTTGCATGCATCCTGCCCTGTGCAGTATCCCTTCTCCTCCTATGCATGACGATGAGGGCTGACAGGAGGAAGGCCAGATCTTTGTATCTCAAGGAAAATGGGTCTTGAAGCTGGCAAGTGGACTATGCTTGCCTTTCCTCCTCCCTTTGCCGGCTGTGGGGTCACGTTGTTCTGCAGCTGGGGCTCCCTGGTGCTGCTGCTCCCTGCAGGTTTTGGGATGCTGGCAGGGCAGGCAGGCACGTCGGAGTGCTGTGAGCAGCCGCCCGCATTCCCGTGGGGACGGTGGCACCTTGTGTGTTTTGACAGGGGACAGGCTGTTCTCCTGCTAATAGGCTGTTGGACATGGTGTTCGCTGCCCGGTGGGAGGAGAGGGTGGGAGTTTACAGACTCCAGGCACAGCTAAAGGTTAGGGATTCAGCAGTGGCGCATCCAGCTAGAGTGACAAGTGCGGGGATCGATATTCTCGTGAATTATTGCTTCTGGGGGGCTGAAGGTCGGCTTGTACAGTGTGCTGTCCTGCCGAGGCATGGGGGAGGCGGGCCGGAAAATACAGTTTATGGAGGCTCGGGGTTAGAGATGTGTTGTTTGGCTCTATCTGGGGAAGGAGAGAGCTGGCTTACAGCTGCGATTTGGGGGCCCTCTCTAAACCAGAATCTCCCACCTTGGCTTTTGTGTTCAATCTAGGTTTGCGCCAGGAAGGTGAGCTGGCTTCCAGCTTTTCGAAGTTCCGGTTTGTTCCTTACGTTTGTATTTCCTGATCAGTCGAAGCAGAGGAGAGAAGAGGCTGGGTTGCTTGTTTATTTACATGTCCTGGTTTTGCTGCACAGTCCAGAATTACAGAGCTTTAATTCCTTCAGTTTATGAGCAGAGAGGGGGAAAAATTATCAATACTTACAGCTTAACAACTGAAAATCCCAGACAAAAGTCATCTGTATGCCCGTCCTTGCCTATATTCACGAGGATGGGGGTTTTAATCAGGTCATTCCAGTGCACAGTGCCTTTGCAACAGCAATCCCAAAGTGAGCCCAGTGCTTGCAGGAAAGTGTGCCCCTGAGAAATTCATCCCGACTCCATCCATGCAGGGAGCAGTCAGACCAGGCTGAGAATCATCTCGCAGGGACCCAAACCTGGAGATGCAGAACAGGGCAGACGCAGCCCCATTAGGAAACTCTGTGTAAGGTGTTGCAGTTAGGTTTCCAAGCTGGTGAGCCCATTAAAATCTTTGCTCAGGGAACAGAAAAGCTTGCGTTTGCATATGTCACCTTCAGGCTAAGATAAATAATAATAATGAGGACAATGAGTGATTTAGAGCATTTTACCAGCATAATTAATGCTGATTTATGTCGCAGGGTAGCAGAGGGACAGGCTGTGACAGAACGAGGGGGTGAAGTTTCTGAATGAGACAGGGAAGGGGATGACAGTGGGGAGTGAAAAATGAAATGTGCTTGCTAAAAAAAGCAAGTGGAGCTGGCTTGAGCGCTGCGTGGAGAAAAGCAGGTGACGTAAATAATACCAGGGTATCTGCCATTCCCCTTAACGGGGATCAGTCATGCTGTAATTAGATGGAGTTATTAGTGTCTTCAGTTGCTGTATGAGGGGATATAGGGTGCAGTAAGACAAAATAAGAGCAGCTCTTCATCCTGTGGAGGCAATTAAGTGGCAGTGAGGGAGAAAACAAATTTAGCCTAGCTAAAAACATAACTGCATGAATTGTACGACTTTGAAAGTGGGCTTTGTAGCATCCAAATTGAATGACATAACCTCTGACTGAAGAACTTGTTCTTCAGACTTTAGTCTAATCAGCAGCTCTGCTTAGAGGATCCTGCCCACCCACAGGGACCTGCTGGAGTCACCAGGAGTCCCTGGGGTCTTCGCTGGTGTCCCAGGAAAGTCAGACAGCCCTGCAAGTGCCTGCCTTTACCAGGTCCCCACCCAAGAGTTCCCAATCCAAACATCCTCCTTTACAGCTGAGTGTAGTGCAGATGTCCTTGCTGGTCACACAAAGAGGGTGGTGGGACTCTCTGAGCTGATTCTGTCCCAGTGTAACCATGGATCTTGGCCATCAACTGCAATTTGTTGAGTATGAATTCAAGATGTTGCTGATCAGCGTCAGCAATGACATGGTGTGTAGCAGAGAGGTGGAGTGAAGCTGTCACCCTGCTCACTGGTCTGTCAAAAAGAACAGGATCATTTCTCTGATGCGTTGCCAGTGCCTGCTCTTTGGGGCGGTGGGAGCTTCAGCACATCTGAAAATAACATTTTTTTTTCTTTTTAACATGAACTTCATCTGGCAACAACCCCATTATGGAAACAACAGGTTGGATCAATGCAGAATTATCTCCCAAACTCCCTTTGCTGGGAAGGAGGGCAGTCAGAAATCAATGGGGAGCATATTGGCCTGTGCAGCTGCCTGCCTGGAAGTAATCCCTGTAATGAGCCACCTCCATTTCCTCAAGATGGATTGCAGCATGGCTTTGGGGAGCTGGATGCTCAGGGAGCGCTCTGCTGGTCACTCGGGACATCCTACCCATGTGGGTGATGGCCCATGGTCTCACAGGCTTTGGTTCCCTGCCTGGCTCTGTGTATCCCATGTACAGCATTGCCAGCCAGTGGCTTCTCGCTGACTCCTCTCCCAGTGCTGCCCTCCATCCCATGAGAGATGGCTTCAGAGGCTTCCTGATGCATTCATCCTCTGAGATGCACAGCCTTGCTGAAGGATGCATGCCCAGTTACTGCAGTGAGACAAGGGCTGATGCTTCCTCCAGACCCAAGGTAGCAGCCAGGATGTGATTTCAGGAATGCCCTTTATCTGCATGCTTCATACAGCATGCAAGTGGACCAAGGAGGTTCTCTGCCTTTCAGGGACTCAGTTTGAAAAAGTAATTTAACTAAAATGTGCTGGAACCAATGACATATGTAGGACAAAGCAGACAGGGAGGGCTGGGGAGGTGACAGGCTGGAAGGACATTAAGTACAAGAAAAACAACAAAGCAGCTTTGGGACTGCTAAAATATTGATTGCATTCTTCAAGCAAAGCATAACAGATCCCTGCTCCCGCTGTGCTGCCTGTGCTCACTGTCTTGATCTTCCCTCTACCCTTTTCTGCTAGCACTGGGCAGGATGAGTCCAGGTCTGTTTGTGTCCCTTTAAAGAAGGAACACTTTAGCGTTTCAGACTTTTTCCCAGGAAAAGAGGGCTTTTTACCTCCACGCAAGGCTCATAGCTGCTAGTTCGCAAAGAATTCCCTCCAGCGTGTGCTCCCAGGGTTGAGAGAGACATTGTGCCTCCCCATCCAGGAATCCAAAAAGACACCATGACTCACTCCTTTTCCATTGGCAGCATTGCCAACTCTTGAAACACTTGGTGTTTTTCTTAGAGTCCTGGCTCCTGAAGCCGTATAATTACTTGAACTTTCATTTTCTTTAAATAAAGCTCATTTCTAACACTCACATTTGCAAAGAATAGCCAGAGAATGTGACCTTTTACAAGCTCAGAAGCTACATGGTGAAAACTCCACCTTTATTCTTCCTTATTCTTTTTCTAATTTTATTTCATGTCATGGCTTTTACAATCTTCTCTCACATGTTGGGGTTGCTTGGAAGTCTTCTTTCTCTACCCTTTGAGTCTTGTGATGTTGCAAATGATCTTGAGTTTGTGCTTCGGTGGTGGTACTGACATCTCAGCTCCATTGACTTCAAGAATTTTTCGGTATTTTTCTGTCTGGTGACATGCAGTTTTGTGCCGCATAAGGTAAGTGAAATAGTAGCAAATCCCAACCTACACAACAACCCTTTGCTGGTATGACTGGTCTTGTCTCTGCACATTCTGGATCCATCCCTTATTTTGAATTCCATCAGAAAACCCTGAGTTTACGCTGGTCAAATGTCATTGTTTCCCAGAAGAGCCCAAGTTCTTTACGAGCTCCGTTCTGCTGACTGATGCTGCATTTCCTATACTCAGGCAAACCGCAATCCCTACGCAGTAAATGTTCTGGTCCCAACTTGGAAATCTCTAATCCAACTTGTTTCCCTACTCCTTTTAACCCCACATAGCAAGGCTGAAGACACTGTTTCTTCCTCCCTGCCCACAGGTGCCATGAGGGTAGAGTCAGAATTAAACCTTCTGCTCCAGGATGGGCTCTGTGCAGCTATGGACGGCACAAGTTTGGCTCTGGATTTTGTGATCCAAGAGTATGACATACAGTTTTAGTTGGTCTCAGAAGCTTAGATGAGAAACAGAAGTGCTTTCCTTGGGTGATTCAGTCTATCCCAGCAGCAGACGTACCTCTGGTGAGAATGGATGAAGGACATGCTAGAAGAGCTGCCCTTTTCCCCTCAATTTTGAAGGAGTCTGGACAGCTATTTGTCCATCCTCCAGCTTTGATGTTTAGTACTGGGTGAGATGAAGCAGCTCATCTGATGCTGCCATGCTGGGATATGCCATGGAAAAGTGGTGTTACCTGGTGATGAGGAATGAATCCTGCTGGTCCCACCCATCGGTATCAGGGATATGTGCAGGATGGAGATGCTACAAAATGATCCAATCCTGAGCAAAACTCCTGTTGAAGCCTTTGTTTTATGGGACATCAGAGATTGCAGCCACAAGACACAAGGGCACAGAAAACTGTCCTCTGCAGCTGAAGGAACAACGCTATGTTTTCCTCGTTCTGTTCTTGATCTTTGAAAATTTGTCTTCTGTCCTCAACCAAAATGTCAGCAAGTGTGCACAGGCAGGAGACCAGGGAATTGTCTTTTGAAGTAATCCACTTATTTTAACAACAAACACCAGTGATCCCCAGCAAGCGAGAAGCTCACTATTAAAAGTAAACCAGAGACATTACAAAACACATACTTTCCGGAGGGGGGGGCAGAGAGTGTTTTTAACAACATCAATCAATGCGCAGGCCAAAGCCATACATTCAAATAAAGACTTAAAAAATATGGAAAAGTTTAAATAATCCTTGGAAGCAATCCAGGAATTGGTCATTCAGTCTGCAGGACCTTTTATGAATAACGCTGTAACACAAGCCTGTAATGAGAGCACCAAGATCCAGTCCACTGGTTTTCCAGTCAGAGTTTCCCATTCCAAGATGAACTGTGTGGATTTTTTGGGGGAGAGAAAGTAGAATTGGTTTGTGTCCTGGCTGGGAGAGTTTGGCTTTGAAGATCTCAGCTTGCAGGAACAGGCAGCAATATGAACTTTCTCCATTTGAGGTTTCTTTTGGCATGGATCTCATTTTTATTCCCTATTACTGACACCTCTATTGCACAGTCAGGAAGGTGCCTGCGTTCTGCTTCAGGAGATGCTCTGCTCTCTCCACTGCAGACCTGGTTGTCATGTAGTAGCCAAAACCTTGGAAATCTTCTAGACCTGCACACGTTTTCTTCTCTGGGTTTCTCGTCTTTCTTCTCTCTCTCTCATCCATGCTGATATCTGAAGTTTTTCATTCTTGAAGCTGTGGAACAGAGAAGGAGTTGTCATTTCACTGCAAAGGCCATCAAAGTGACTTCTCCTTAGCGTAAACATATTTTCTGTACCTTTGTGACCCACTTGCTCAACAGTAGCAGCCAGTGGATAGCACAAAAGAGAGGGACTCAGCATAGCGAGAGCTGCTCCTCTGTTTTTAATTAAAGCTGACTTGCTTCAGATCTTCATAGGAAAAAACAGAATCCCCTCTGCCACTGCTAAAAGAAGTATGAAGAAATAGATGTGGGAGGCTGTGTTTCCCAACAATCTTATGAACCAAAAGTTTCTGGAAAGGACGGGAGGGGATGAACGTGAGCAGAAAGCACAGACGGTGACTGTATTCCTGCATTACAAAGTGCAACGGGCAGCCTTGGGTGCAGCAAAGCACCCTGTGTTAAAACTTCTCCAAACTACCACCTTGCAGGTCTCTTGATGACTGCAGACACTGGGCCATAGGCACGTCTTCCATGAAGGCACCAATGTAGCACATTAATGCATCTTCCTTCCTGATGTCAGGGGAAAGTAAGTAGGAGCTTTAATACAGATATGTATTCACTGACCTGTGATTCATGCTGAAGCAGTCAAGCACCTTCCACTTGCTTTTTATGTGGTTTTAAACATTTTTTAGAAGTATCTGTTTATTACTGCCCAATAAAGTTTTATTTTGCGAAAAACCATGATTGATTTCCTCTGCTTTAAACAACAGTCAACCTCCCCAGCTAGCACCTCCTCCCCAATTCATAAAAATGTGTTAACAATTCATTTAAAATTCATATACAAGCCAAGCACAGCTTATTCATGAAGTTACACAAATTAATACAAAGCAGCACACTGCCTGGGCCTGGCATGAAGTCAAAGCGTGCTCTGAAGGCCTCCCTCTGCTGCACAATACGTCAATGTGCTCTTGGAGACTGCCCTCACGTCTGGCGGGTCGGCAATCAGCAGATAGCGTTTCAAGTTTCCCCCTCCCCTGCCTGGAGGAAACACGATCCAGAACAGCAATTAAAAGTCTCAGGCTGTACGGGACTTTGTGCACCTTCAAAGTCTGGTCAGACTCCAAAAGGTGCATTTGAGAGTTATCTTCCACGGGTCATGGTGATTGCTATGTTTTTTCCTTTCTGCTGTGTAGGTGTCCAGAACAGAGTGTTATGGGAAATGGAGGTGGTTTGATGGCCACGGGTGGTAACCAGCTTTGTGAGTTTATTGGCTGGGAAGGAGATCTCCAAGGGAGGACCACTGCTCTGATGTTCTTCTAGAACAGGTGCAGGTGGAACATCCTGAGCTATTCACAAGTATGTGTGTAACAGTGAGAAACTACTTTTTTCCTATGTGGTGCCAAGGACAAAAATGACACATCTGTCCCATCTGTCACCAATCAGCAAATCTGCCACATCAAATCCTTCTGTTGGCTCTCCACCAGCCTGACTCACAGGCCTGGGCAGTGGGATGCACTCACATCCTCACTGCTCTTGGAAGATGTTTCCTCAGTGCGATTTTCCAACCCTGGCCCAAGGTCCCTTGAGGCTGTCCCACCAGCCTCTCCTTCTGCCACAGCAGACACCACAGCAGGAGCAGGTGCAAATTGATCATCTTGAGGAACTAATTGGCCTTAATTGACCTGACCAGCCTCACTTAGGGCCTCCACCCATCCTTCCTCCTCCCATGGCCCTGGAGCTCTATCTAAGGGCAGCCCTGAGCCTTTGTTTTCTTCCAGGGCTATATTGCAGGTGTGGGTGGTGTGTTCCTGGCCTCCTGGATGGACTGTGGGCATGTGCTGTAGGTAGATAGTCTCCGGCCCTTCCTCTGGGATGCACCTGAGCCCTCTGCCTTATCTTCTGCATGAACTTCAGACCTGTAATTTGTGTCTTGACCTGGGACCTCTACTGCAGGTAGTCTGTCTGCATTCCTATCTGGACAGGTCTTTTGCCTCCAGTCCCGTCTCTGGCTTTGTCTCCTGCTCTGGATGGACTCTGAACCTGATGCTTTGAGGCTGTCAATGGCCTCTGCTGTGTTCAGACCCTACAGAACAGCACCTCACTGGTGAGGGCTTTGCCTGTGTTGGGGTCACCCTCATCTCCCAGCCTGTCCTTCCTTGTGGGACAGCCCTGCTCCTGCTGCTTCCCAGGAGGTTCACCTCCTGGAGCTGAGGTCACCCAGAGCAGGATGTCACCTCTGCTGGGTTTTCAGGTGCCCACTACAGTCACTGGAGAAGGACGGGCAGCTCCAGAGGGCCAGTTAACCCATCTGAAGAAAAGTGGGCAAGAAATACAGAAACTGTTTCTATTGGCAGTAAATGGAGGTTAACTTCATGTTAGACTGAGTTCCTGAGCCTTGAACCAGGCTAATGAGTGAAAATAGTTTCACCTTAAATGGCAGAGGCAGCAACCCTGGGCTGCTCTCTCTGCTGTCTTCTCCTTCGTAGTGCCTCTCCTTCCATAGCTGCATGTCTATGGACAATGTCATTGTCCTTGCTGCAGAGGAGTCTGAATCCTGAGTCATCAATTATCTCAGCTGCTGTTAGCGAGGCTGGAAAAATGGCACAACACTGTGTCTGACCACGCAGACATCCACAACAGTGCTGCAGGAGCTGGGGTGCCTGTGCAGCCCTGGCAGTCGCAGGGTGGGCAGAGGGACTGGCCAGCTTTTTGATCTAGGTGGTATTTAAGAGTACATGGTTCTGAAATGCCTTCACCCAATGGGTAATGTCTCAGCAATGCATGAAAAGAACCTTTGCAGAAGAGGACAAAAACAGGACAAGACTGTGTGATACTGCACTGTCTGGCGGAAGCTGGGATTTTGGCTTGTTGGGCTGTTGAGGTCAAGCATGCAAAAATTATTCTGAAAGACTAAAAATGTTTTCAGAATGATTATTGTATTTGAGATGCTGAAGTCTTGCTGAACAAAATATTGGGAAACAGATATTTCCACTCTAGAGTTTTCTTATATCTAAGATAAACAAAATTACTCATCCTTTAATTTGTTTCGCTGTTTTGCTTTTCAGCTGGCCAAAATAAATATCGTCACTTCCCAGGACTGCTAGTGTGAAGGTCAGTTGGTCACACTGCTCTTAAGGCAGAGCAAACATAAAATGTGTCTGGGCTTGCTCCTTTCCATGCCTTTGCGATGTCACTGAGTTTGTGCAGAGAGTTCCCTGCAAGTTTGCGCTTGGACACCACCATCAACTGCCTTTCCTTGGAGGTTTCATATGGGCAACACAGCTCCTTGACATCAGTTTTTCCCTTCACAGGGGCTGGAATTATACAATTTTATCATTACAACAGTGATGGTTTTGGAGAAAAATGATACAGTTAAATATTTTGACTGGTCTTTAGGGCTACATTTTCTATGGTAGCATCCAGCATTGCTTTGCTGATCTGCTGTCTAGACTGATTTATAGTAATGATTTGATTTACTGAGTGTGTGCATTTGTTTAAATACCTATTCACCTCCATTCCTCCTCTTTCTTCATTTCCAGCAAGACGACAAAAGAAGAAAGTCAATGCTGAAAGGCTGCTCTGTACAGGAAACCTGAAGTTTCTCCCCATGACTGCCTTGTCAGCACAGCGCCTGCTCCTGCACCTGAGCAAAGCCCTGAGGTTGTCCCATTTGTCAGCAAGGGGACAGAGGGCTGGGACACATCAATCATCTGTGATGAAGGAACCTGAAAGTGGCAGGAAGGAAAGCGCGAGGCGAGGTGGGACTTCAGCAACATCCCTTGCTCCTACCACCTGTGTCCTTCTGAGCAGGGAGTGCTCAGGCCCACAGAGAAGCTCAAGTGTTGCTTGATGTTATCAATAAATTGTCAGCCTGAATTTCTCTGCATTGCTGAGGGTCACCGGCTGTGGTGTTGGAGGCATCTTCCCTGGAGTTCTGTACAGCCACCTGAGCTGAGAGCATTGACTGCCCTGCCTAGAGGGACAGAGGTGTGGATGTTTGTGTGTCTCTCAACTGCAGCCTCTTCCACAAGGACCCTGTGAGATTTGTGGCTGACAGCATCAAATATCCAGCCTGCTTGCTCCTTTTTTTTCCCCCTCTGCTGGCCTGTTATCTAAAGTGCTTTCTCCTGCCCTCAGCAGCTGAGTTTCATCACACAGGGGAGGTCTGGCAGCCTGTAACCCCTTGGTGAAGTCCACTGCTCCCAGAGCATATCGCACTGGCCACAAAATGCTGCAGTCACTTGCTGGCTCTAAGCCCAGAGTCCTCTTCCCCAGACCTTGGGGCAGTAGCTAGGGTGGCCAAATTGTGTTGAGGTGTTATTTTGTGGTGCAATTTCCCCAGGGCTACCAAGATGGGAGGGAATGATCCTTTTCTGAGGTGGCTGGTCTTGTCTGTGGTGAAATACAGTTGGAGCATGGCCCTGACTCTGAATCAGCTGCAAACCCAAGGGAAATCCTTGGCACCAACTTCAAAAACTTCTGTGCTTCTGGTCAAGACAGGACCTGAGCAGGACTTGGCTTTGCGGGCTGGCATTGTGTGCTGGAGGGGAAACCTGTGCTGGAAAGTCTCTGTGGGGGCGTTTGGATAGTTTCAAGCAAGATAAATCTACTGCATGTAGGAGAGATGTGGGGATGAGGAGGTAGATATTTCATCAGCTTTGGCTGAGTAAAAAATAGGAGTTTAGTCTAGCTGTTTTCAGCTAGAATTCCCCCTGAATTCCCTATGAGCCCTGCACAGGTATTTTAAGCTCCTGATTAGACTTGTTTTCCATAGATGTCTCTCATGGATCCCTTTGTAGCAGTCCATGAGGGTCTGATAATCCTTGGCTGAAAACTTTGCTGTGTGGGGTAGCACGGTAAAGGCCATCCCTCTGCTCTGAGCAGCGGTGCTCTGTGGTTGTGGATGTGCACTCGTGACCACCAATGCTTGCAGCATGCATACCTAAAAAAGCTGAAGTTGAGGATGTTGTGTTGAGGACTGCTTGTTTTCCATGTTCATTACAGAATCCGTTTGCAATGTCAATACTCAGTAACAGGGAGTTTTATTTGCTGAGACAAGAGTATATTTGAGACCTTTTCATTCTTTTACAGCGAAGAGGCTGAGAAATACTGCGGGGCCAGCGTCTCAGTTCCCCATTTGCCAAAGCTGGTACGAGTCCAGAACTGCACTCCAAGGTAAGAAATGATGTGCCATGTGTCTTAGCAAACTGTGGCTCTCTGCAAGATAGATATCTGAGTGCCCTTTATAGCCAATGGAGCGGCGCAGTGGGAATATCTTTCCCTGTAGATCTGCCGTCTGCTGACGGCAGAAGACGACCACACAGTCAGCATAGATGAGACACTTCAGTGCAGATGGTTAAGCTTAAGCAAAATGCATCTATATTCCACGCTCTTGAATTAAATTTCCAATTGTTTTGGGAACCTATTGCATAGAGGAAAAAGCAGATCACATTTCACCAGACAATGCCTGAGCTGAAAAACTGGAGCTGGTTTTATAGGAGACACAGCTGATTTTTTCTCCCAACATTTTTTGGTGTGTGTGTGTGTTTCAGGAGAGGGAGAGAGAAATACTTGCAGATTACAGCCCTCGACGGAGATAGGGCATGAGGGTGAATGCAGAAGGAGAGAAGATGGTCACTCCTATCCCTGGCAGCAGTAGGAGAGGATATTAAGAGATGATGCTGCTTGTCCTGGGCTAAGAGCCACAGCTGAAGCCTGGAAGAAAAGTTTGGTCACAGCGATAACTGGGAATCTCCAGGGTAATAACTTCACATCTGCTGGATTCCAGATGAACATGAGGTACTCAAGTTACTTTTGGTTTTGGGTTTTTCTGGGCAGTCTGATGTCAACTCAGGACTGGGAGAAGAGAAGCAGGAAAAAAGGTGGTGCTAGAGCTGAAAACTCAGGGGACAGTTATGTTGAAGTGTCTCTCCAGGATGCGCAAGTGAAGAATGAGAAATTCAGATGAAAGGATTGCAGGGGCCTGGCTGGTATGAAGAATAAACCTTTGACTCACCAATAAAAATTGCAGTTTGTTGTTTGGTTGTTTTGTTTTTTTTCCTCTGATCCCATTCTGAATTGGGAAAAAGCCAGTATCCTAGAATTTCTGCATATTCAGTTCCAAAAGAAAAAAAAAATCTCTTAGAGTAGTCAACAAATTCCATTTTGGTAGAAAAGTCGATTTGTTTTGAGTTGAATGTAGAAAATGAATGTCAAGGAAAAGTCATTTCGAAGCAAGAAAGTCCATCCTTTTCGTTGGGGAAAATGTCAACAGGGCACGCTGACATTTACATTTTTTTCTCTCTCCACTTTGTTCCTGAACAAAAATTTGCCAAAGCCAACAGGGTGTCGTTTTCTGATGGAAATCTGTTTTGACAAAAATTTTCCAACCAGCTTCACTAGCTCGGCACAAACATTTCCGCTCTCTATTCCAATCTGGATTTGGCAGGGAGTGGGGGTAAGGATGAAGAGGGGCTATTCTTTTCAGTACCCGTTAGTGATGTGTCGCCCTGTCAGGACCCAATACTGCTAAAAGCATCCCACTTCCAGGGCGATCTCAGACCAAGGTTCGCTATTTGACTGGCTGGCTGACCTGGGCAGGAATCAAAGCACTCCCTTAATGTGAAATACTCACATGTGAGTTGAATTAGGGTGAGATAGCAGCTGATCCAAAGTTAGGTCCCAGTTAGATTTCAAATGGGATAGGGTCCCAGTATTTTTTTTTTCTGCTCTGTTTACTATTATCACAGGCAATAGAGGATCTCTTGGTATGTGTATCGTGCTTGGGACTGGTTGGGAAGTTCATCTAGGCTTTGTTCAAGCTGTAGCCCACAAGCATCTTCCATCTGGCAACATGGACTGCTATATCACTAGGAGGAAAGCCCTCAGAGCTTTTTGTTCAGCTGGGCTGAAGTGCAGTTGTCCTTGGCAAAAAGCTGGTGCTTCTAGAGATGGCTACAGAGGTGGAAAGGCTCTTCTAGTGGACTCAATCCATCTTCTCATTGTGGCTAGACTAAATGTTAGCTTATACTAGACATCACTTCTAGACTGCCAATGTTAAGTGGGATTAATTCCACTCTAAACATCTTGCAGAAACGTGTTACAGTGAATACTGAAGTGTGAGCATGTGTAGTTTGCTCTTCTCTGGTGAAGGAGATAAAGGCATTGGCTGGTAGACGATTTTTTGGAAGGAGAGAACAGATCCACGTGACCCTGCACTTCTAGGTGACATCATCGGCTTGTCTTTAAGGAGGGAACGTCCTTGAGGACCGTAGGCTACAGATCACAGCCAGCTCCTACCTGCTGACAAGGTGTGGCTGAGATGTGACAACTGCAGATGGCTATCAGCGGCCGGGAATGGCTTGTCCATGCTCTCCTGTCCCTTCATTTCACTGAGTGGCACCAAGGGAAAGTGATGGCTGGAACACCACCTGACCAGATGACAAAAATACTAGCAAAAATGCAAAGGGAGTTTTTCAGAATTATTTTTTCTTTATTTCTTTTATGACCAGCGCAGAGATGCGGTAGTTTCGATACTACACCATTTCCCCGCTGGCTGAGCTGTTCCTTGGTTTTAATAATTTGGTCAGAATCTCCGATGACCAAATCTAACTCTTCCTGCAGAACACAGCTGCTTCCCCCTGTCTGCTTGCCCTGAGCTCCGGTGTCTCACTGGCCGAGCTGGTGGCGATGGTGTGACCCTGGTCACTGATTGAGCCTGGCAGTTCCCCTCTGTGAGGGACCTGAGACACCAAGTAGGGAGCTCAACTTGCGGACGGATGTGAAAAAAAGTCTATTCACCCCAAAATCTACAGTGCCAGACACTTCTGCTTCTCTTCTCTCTAGTGTTCCGGCTGGGTTGGAGGCAGAAGTCGATCATCTCCTCTGTGTCATGGCTGCTGAAACATTTCATCTATTTATCCTGTTCTCAGATGATTAGCCGGGAATTGGTCATCCCAAATAATACTTCATAGGTATCCATGAGGTCCAGTTACCTGCTTATCTTTGGATATTTACAGACCAAAAGAAGTATATGCTTGCTGTAATTTGTCCGTACAACATTTAAATCCAGCGCTTTTAAAGTAGAGGTTTTCAAATCTCTCGTTGCCTTGTGGGATGGTGCCGGAGGGAACCATCTTCCTGGGGACTGAGATGAGGGCCAAAGCCATGCTGACAGCCCAGCTTGTGCTTCAGCTCTGAACACAAGGGGCTTCCAATAAAAACCCAAAAAATCTGAGCACAAGTGCTTGGATGTTACCAGCAGGACAAAAAAGCCACAGCAGCAATAAAATTAATTTCCTTCTCTAATATATACAAGACTTTCTCCAAGAGAATTATGACCCAAGCTGATCAAAGTCTGTAAGTGGTACTTATGCTATCAGTTTCACCCCCTTAATGCCCTCCTGTCAAAACAAAATCCCTTCGAAAGGCTTTGAGGAAAATCACATGAGCATAATGGCTTTCAAAAAAAAGGCCCTAAGTACTCAGTAACATATACAGAGAAGACTATTAGATCGGCTGGTGTAATTGTACTTATATTCAAATGTAAACACTCTTATATGAGCAAGTTACTGCTTACTCACAGAACAGAGCACAGGCAGATCGGGCTGAAAATGCTTGGGTTATCAAGAGAGAGGAGGGGAGGGCTTGGCAGCGGTGGGAACTTTGCCCTAAGACAGGATGGTGACTTTAGGCAGAATTAGATAAAAGGAGAAGGAAAGGGGTGGGGGAAGGATGGGGCTTATTAAAGAGCTACTTTCAGATATACAGAGAGAGGATGAAATTCAGGCTGGGTACAATGGTACTGCCGGGTGGCTCTCAGGTAGGGGTTGGGGCCATCAAACTATCTGATTCTTTATCTGCTGTAATGTGTTTGTTTGAACATGTTCTTGGTGGATTTAGTGCTGCTCTGACAGCTCTGGGAACCAGAGTCCTGGGTGTATTCCCAGAATAGATACATCAGGCAGTGCTGTGTCCAGAGTGATGGGGAGCCTCCAGCTGCTCTGACCAGGCCATGACCATTCCAGCCTGGGGGGTACAATAAAGATGATATCTCAAATGCCCAGTTTTCAGTACAGTTAGTGCTGGGAGGCTGCACAGGCACGATTCTGGTGAAGAACCATTTTCCATCTTTCCGGAATTTGTGGCTATACCTGTAGGGAACCAACAAGTCTTCTGCACTTTTGCAGGGTATCCCATAGCCCTCTGGAGCGATGATGGTCACAGCACTCGCTCCATGTGCAGCTCCTGTTGCCACAGCCTCCTGTGGGCACCTCCTGATTTGGCGCTGAGCACTCCTGGTATAAGCTCCGTCCTTTTCCCATCACTATTTGGGAATGTATCAGCTCTTCAGGTCTCCTTTGCTGTGAGCAGCAATCCCCCATCTGTGTTTAGCAGCTGGGAAAGAATGAACAGCTTTTCCCTCTTCCTCCTCCCTTGCTCCCCTCTCTCATGCTGAGGCCAGAAAGTCCTTCCTTGGAGTCTCCTTTCTTTTTCCTGTGGGTTTCCACCCTTTCTTCATGCCCTGCAGACCATACAACCTCTTTTCTCCCTGAGGACACCAGCTCAGTCTACCAAAAAGCGAGATCAGGCTAGGTGGGCAAAGGGCCTTTTTAGACAAAAGCCTGAAATATTTCAAAGGCTTTCTAAAAAAAATAAAATATCAAAAACAACCTAACAAAATGATACCAATAAACCCATGCGGTTTCTATTACTTACTTTTTTTTTTTCTGGGGTGGATTGAAAACTGATCTTGCTTGGCCATCCTTCTCTTGTGCTGGGGCAGAGACAAAGTCTGCTGGAGTCAATGAGGAGATATTCATAGATCAGGCTTGTCCAGATTCCTAACATCTCATAGAGGTATTTCCCTATCTGTCCCTCTTTCCTGGACTTACTGTCTTGCTCTCCCTTTGGAGGAAATTCCTTTCCTGGTGATAACCACATCTCTAGCTCATATTTCCTCTTTCTTGTTGACAGTTTTAAACCAATAGATTTATGGACTTTGAAGTAATAGAAATATTTGAGACATACCTACTCTTT
>NW_010202359.1:68645-82606 GCF_000695765.1 Mesitornis unicolor
TAGAGCAGGCTAGGATTATTCTTTTTCTAGACACTGCACTTGTAAAAGGAGACATTTGCCTTTCAACCCATCTTCTGGAAAGCCAACCCCAGTTTGCTTAATGAGGACTTTGGTAACCTCTGATTATTACTGTATAACACCAAGTGTTAATACCAGTTTTATCCCAGTGGGCCCCACAGCTGTTTTGCCTCATACCCTGCTCTTCCCTTGCAATCTCTGGCCCAAATGCCCTGGTTTCACCCGAGGATACCATGCTACCTCCCAAATTTGAGCTCCTTTCCCGAGTTTCATCCTCCAAAATATGGCTAATCTCACTCACAAAGGGATGTAGCCTAGATGACCGGGTCAGAAGCAGCCACAGCAGGGACAGGAGACAGAGGCCTGCTCTCTTGTCTTGACTAAATTGGGCAAGGAAGGGACTTGCAGCCTGTAGCCCATCCCCAGGGTGTCTGTCCTGGGGGGACAGCTCTTACCCCATCAGTTCTCAGGGGGCTGGGCTGAGCACACAGGAACGTTGCTCTCCTTTTCAGGCCAACAGATCTGCTGAGTGTAAATTCCTCCTCCAAGGGCTTCACAGATAGGGACAGACTTTCTTTACCTTTTTGCTTGGTCTCTCTGCTGGAGCCCTAACTAATAAAAAGTCGTAGAGTGAGGAGACCCTTCCTATAGGAAGTGGTGATGTCTGTGATGCAGGGGATGGCTGAACAGGGCTGCATTCCAGATTAAGATTTTGATCCAAATTAAGATTTTGTGTACCTGTAGGCTCCAAGGATCATAATTTGGCAAACTCTTGTGGCAAAAGTATCTCTAGATATGGCTGGCCTTAGGGGATTTTCTGGTAGGACAGGGGCTTGTGTAAAGGCATTGGAGGACCCTTGGATTCCACTGGTTGGTGCAAGAGTGAAATGATGCTGCATTGCCTGTACCACTCATGGGAGGAGGGGGACAGACTGACCCCAAAACAGTGCTTTGCCCAGGTAAAAGAGGATTGAATGAGCTCATCTGAAGCATCTGGGACAGCTTCGAGTGCCAGAAGGTGGCTGCTGGTTGTCTGCTGAGGATCCACTCTTGGGACAGGAGGTCCTTAACCCCAAGCCTGCTCGTGTTGCTATCTGAAGATGGCTCAGTACTGGGCAGATTGGCTGGGTCTGTGCCTAAACAGACACAGATTTGCATAAACAGTGTTTGCCGCCATGGCAAGCAGCAGATTTTGTGGCTTTTTTTTTTTTTTTTTGAGCTTTCCCCCCCTAGCCGTTCAGCAAGCATCTCCGAGATGAAGTGCTGGAACATGAGGTGGTATGGGGAAATCGCACACTGGCGTTTCCCCAGCTTTATCAGCTGTGGGCTTAAAAAAATAAATCATTTTCCAAGGTTATAAATCCAGAGCCTTTCAGCAGCTCTTACAGTAACTCATATGTGCAGCACAACAGCAGGCTGTTTATCCAAACTAGTACAAGCCTCTGTGGCGTAGATAATGATTTTGCAGCGGCACTGATCACCCACCACCGGCTGTGGGGCTGGGAGCTGTGCTGCTGCCCCAGAGCACGGGATAGGAAAGCAGAGGCTTCAGGGTAAGGCAAAGTACATTTCCTCTTCCCAGAACCAAGCTGGGATATTTTTGAAGAGTTTTGTTGGTTTTTTTTCCCCTCAATGCTGTTTCTTGGCCGTGATTTCTCCAGATCAGCGTTCAGAGCTGTAGAAGTTGGGGCTGTAAGGGTTAACCTGACGCACCAGGATGTTCCTCTCCCCTCTTGATCCCCAGGTCTTGGCTCTGTTAAACATCTCCCCTTCTCTTTTACATTCAGATCCTCTTTTACAAGGTTGGGCTCGGGAATTTCAGCCCAGCCAAGAGTCATCTTCCCATCCATTAAGGCTCCCATGACAGCAGGTACCAATATCACTTCAAAAGGACAAAGTCGTACCATTTCCCCCTCCCTCAAATTAAACTCCCTGACCACAGCATCTGAGCATGACACAGGGAGAAGCAGCTGTCCTATTTCTTTGCAAAACTCAAGGACCGCACCCAAATGGGCCCGTTTTGGGGGGAAAGTGAAAGCAGAGCTGAGCCCAGTGGCCACTGATGCTTTTTGGGGACTGCAAGGCTGTTTGCTCAGAGACCTTTGCAGCCAAGTTTTAGTCACCTCGTCTCCCCAGAGGAGCTGAAGATGCTCCCGCTGCTGACCTCTTACCCTGCGTCAGCCCTGCCAAGGCTGGATCATGTCTTGGCTAATCACTGCGCCTGCAGAGCCCTCAAGGGCTGCATCTACTGTGGGATGTGGTGAGCTCATTTTCTCAGCCTGCCTTTTTTTTTTTCTTCTCCGCCTTTTTTTACCCCTGTCTGCTGACTCAGTCTCACGTTTCTCACATCTTCATTTCCCCACCTTGCCATCTCTCTTCTGCATCTTGTGCATCTTCACTATCTCTCCCCGCCTCGCAGGGTGCAGGTTGCTCTCGCACTGCCAGCCACGCTCATGTGTGGTCCCCACCTGGGAGGAAGAGGGCCAAGAGGGATAATTTTGTTTTTCCTGCCTGGGCACTATTTGGTGATAACAATAACAGTCGGAGAAAGAGCTCTTGCGAGCAGAGATCAAATGGAAGGTGAAATGCCAGGTGAGACAGTGCTGGGAGGGTGGCCCAGGAGGCCAGCAGGCTGCATAGCAGGGATGGAGGCGTTTTCTTCCTTTCTTTCTAAACAGTCCTTCTTTCTGCAAGAAATATGCAAAGAAATAATTAACTCTAGTACCTTTTCAGTTTTTGAAAAGCAGTTAAAAAAAAACAACCAAAGTGTGAAAACCTGAAGGCAAACACACACAGAGAAGGTCTTGGACTCTGCCTACAGTTTCTTCTTAATATGTATTTTTCCCAGCAATATTAATGTAAAACACTTATCTTCCTAAAAGTCCTTTCCCCAAATCCATTTAACTATAGAAATGGTTTCAGTATCCCCACACACACCTCTCACCTGGGTTAGGAGCTGTGTATAACTCATACTGCCTTTGCTCCAGCTTTCCAATCACTAAGCCTCCCAGTTTCCAGTGAAATCTTCATTCAGGTGGTTACTGGAAGAGCCGCAGTCCTCCTGCACCTCCCCCAGAAATCTTCAGCAAGCCTGGATAGGATGCGAATCTCTCCTCTAATTTGTTAGTAATAATTTACAGTGTGATTGAGCCACCTGTGGTCACGTTACTGCCCTATCTCCCTGCTGTGTCCCAGCCAGCCATGGTGGCCACCTTGCACTATGCATGTTGGAGGGCTGCTGGCCCCACGGGGGACCCTGTCGCTTCAGGCCTGAGGTGCTTGGCCCTGCTCTAGTCTCCAAATCTTAAAGGACACCCATTGCTGGGCACTGCTGCTGCAGAAATAGCTCCTGTGCCTTCAAAGACAGGGAGCTCCTCTGGCAGGATGGCTCTTAATATGTACATACTTAACATTTTTTAAAAGATAATATAGGTTTGGGCACATTGAAGACCTCAGGGGACTCTTCTAGTCTCCTCAGTACCTTTTTTTCTCTCCTTTTAAGTGGGATTATCTAAAGGAGACCACTCTGATTCCAACATAGGGGATCAGCATTTAAATCACAACTTGATTGATAATTTGGTTGATTGATTCAATTAAAGGCTTATTGGAAAATGTCTCGGCACTCTCCCTAAACCCATGATATCCAGAAGCGAAGTTCCCTCTGCTCCATGACATATGTATCCACATTGAGCACCCCAAAACGCAGGATCCCTCTCAGCTCCTCCTCATCCTGGGGTCCAGCAGGGCAGAGCTGGCATGGCCAAGGCCTCACATGGGCTTATTGGGTCAGACCCCAGAGCCAGAGCAGGCAAGGGGTGCTGATACCTTTTGGCAGGAGGAAAGGTGAGCTGTTTTCCCTGCACCAAATCCCTCCCTCAGGACCTGTCAGATCTTCTTTACCTCACTGATCTCCAAACACATTGCATGGAAAGTGAGCAGTAGCATCCTCCCTCTGTCCCAGATTTTCAGGTGGGGAAACTGAGGCACTTGCAAACTCCTTAATTGCACCCAGCAGCTGACCTCAGTAGGCAATGCAGTAATGCAAAGAAAGGCAGAATTAGCCATTAAAATAAGTTAAAGGCTGTAGGATACTTCTACAACCTTTGATTTTTTTTTCCCCCTAACAACCAGCTTTTAGGATGCTGGAGAAGACATAGGTTCCCTTCACAAACACCCATGTGCACGAAATCACTTCTTTCCAATGAGCTCCCCGTGGTGTTAGTCTCTCCTCCAGCTACCCACCACGACAAATCCAACTTTTTGCAATTAACCTTCCAAAAGTTGAATGCTGAGTTACAAAATAAGCTGAAACCATGGCTTGGATCCCAGCTCTGACCCTACTTTTTGCACACTTTGCAGGCCGTGGGGCTGCTGCCATCCTTCTCTGGGCTGCTTGCACTGCAGCTGGGAGGGAGCATCCATGTCCGTCTGTCTGTCCACCCCTGTCTGTCCGCAAGCTGACAGAGACGGATGGCAGCACCACCGGGAACACGCTGTCAGGCTGAGGTTTTCCTCCCAGAAGAAAGCCGCAGACCTTGATGGAGCCCCATGATGAAGATGTAAGAGCAGTGTTTGACACGCCGGCTCCTTTGTCGGGACAATTGTGGCTCGCGTCAGCCACCTGCCATCCAGGAGCACACCAGTCCCCCACCCAAAAGGGGTCACAGTGCTTCATGGCCCCTTTTCTGCCTGCAAGAAATGGCTGGGGCATCACAGAGGACATTGCAATAGGAAATCTGCTCTGAGAAAAAAAAACATTTTGAAGGGGGGATGTGGGGTAAAAAAGTAATGAAAACAGGCATGAAGCATCGCAGGGGGGAAAACTTCGTCCCTGAAGGAGTTAATTCCCCAACCAGTGCATTAAGTGGTCAGCAGCCCAATAAATTATGCCCTCGAAAGACAAACCACAATCATCATTAGTCACGGCTCATTGGCCTGTTAAGGCTCCTCAGTGAAGTTTATCTCTTCCCTCCTGTCCACCGGCAGCCATATTTCATGCTCCGAAAACAGATGACCCCTGGGGTCAGCAAAATGAAAGCCCCATTCAACAGGTCTGCGAAGGGCTCGCCACGGAAAAAAACGGCCGAGGTCAAAATAACATTGAGATATGGCCAGACCTTCAGCCGCTGCCCTCCTGGAGCAGACGCACACCACACGCTCAAGTGACCAAGACATGTTAATCCGTTTTGGGATCAGGCAGGGTCAGGCTGGGGCTGGGAGGAACAGTGGCATAATTAGGTGAGGGTGACCTCCATAAAACAGTAATGGGCTTCCAGAGGCATGCCGGCACAGCGCGGCCCACCGTGCTTTGCACCCACTTCCCCGCTCTTTCCACGACCGAAATGGCCCAACTCAAGGTGGAGGGAGTCCCAAATACTGTCCTCAACCTCATGGGCAGGGAGGGAGGTAAGCATGTGGGGATCGCGCAGTCGGTGCGGTGAGCATCACAGCTCAGTGTTTCACCACTCAGTGTGATTGTAGTGTGAGGCATTTAAAAAAAGAAAAAGAAAAAAGAATGTTCTTTTTTTTCTTCATTTCTGCTGAAAAAAAGGGAAAATATTTGAAGCACAGGCAGTTTTAAGTGGCAATAAGTGAAGCTGAAAGCCTCTGTCTGCCCGTAGTGCAGGAAAAGAGAGGAAAAAGGGTGTGTGGAGCAACGAGGTGGGCTTGAAGAACATTTTTGTAGCATGTTATTTTCCCAGTACGCTGTGAGATTATGTGTATGGGTATGGGGATCTACCTGGGAAAAGCTGGACAACTTGGGATGCGCTGAACCACTGCACCTCTTCAGTGGGTCTCACAGCATCATCTTTGGGAAGTCAGAGCTGTGCTAACATCTCAGGGCAGGGCAGGCTTGTGGAAGACAGCACAGGTATTTATTTATAGGGAGTGAAGATTTTCCCGTACCAGCAGGAGATGCTGGCACACATTGTGCCCAGTAATATCATTTTCCTGGCACTGGAGGTCAAATCTGGGGCTGAACCCACTTTGATATCTGTGTCTCTATAAATGAAGATTTTTAAAACCAGTTTCCCCAGTGACTCTGACCTGTGTCTTTGAGCACCGTAAATCAGGAGGTGCTGGCTCAGGGCTTTTCCAGTGAGAGAGGCAGCAGAGGAGCGAGTAACAGGGGTAATTCTAGCTAATGCTCTGCTGAGATAATTTCTTTTCAAAACAGATTGCAGGGATCACATTTTAAACCAGCTATTTGTCTGCCTGTTTATTGCAGCATGTGTCATGGGATGGTTTAATACAAAGCAATAGAGATGCTGTGATTTGAGACATTCAATCTCCCGCCTTCTTCTTTCCCTCCTTCTCTCCTTAATTACAGCTGTGCCTGGGCACGGATAACGGCCTGAGGGTGCTGCAGGCAGGTGCAGCGCATTGCAGCCCTGGAGCTCCGCCACGGCTGTGGGAGAGCTCAGCTGGGGCCAAGGGATCTTATAAAGGGATGATGAGCAGGCTTGTGTTTTTTTAGCTTTTCTTGTTCAATCTTGGCTTGTTGCTTGAGATAGGGCAGCTTCTAGCTCTGAGGGCTGCTTGCAGCCAGTGATTTGTAAAAGAGACCTGTGGGATTTAGGTAACCCAATGTAGAGCCCAGGCTTCCTGCTTGCAGGGTGCTGGGGATGGAGGGAAGGGAGAGAGATCCCCATTCTTTGCAAGACTGGAGTTGAATCTGTCTCCTTCAGCTTGCAGGGATGCAGGATGGGGTCTCTGGCTGGGATGCTCTGGCTGTGGGATTTCAGGCAGCACAAGGATGTGAGGGAGGTATCCAAGAGCTGAGCAACGATTGCTTGCCGTGGAGCTGTGAAATAGGGCCTCTCTCTTTCTTTCTCCCCACTATCTACCCAGGGTCTGCCAGCCTTTAACTGTTCTGCTGTACAACTTCAATGATTGAGTTGAGCGATGTCATCCTCCTTCCTTTGTGTTGAACTGCCACAAAAACTTCAAACAAACAAAAAAATCTGTTCTAGATAAAAAGTGTGGGGGTTTCCACAGGATTTTGGTTTTCTTTGCTGCAGATGCTCCTTATGGAAGAGTTTGCCGTAAAGCCCATGTCCCAGCTGGAGCTGCAGCCTCTGCTCCTATCTGCAGAACCCAGATATGAGCCTTTTTCTCCCATCTCAGCTGGCGAGGTGGCACTGAGCCACTGACCAAGGAGCTGGGATGTTGCACCAGGGTAGGTCTGACCCTTTCAACCTGTGGAAGGTCACAGCGGTTGTTCGCAGCAGCCCAGGGAATTGGGCTGTGATATCCCACACCCCAACCAAGCATGCCAGCCTGTGCTTCCTCCCTGCTGGCCACCAGCTATTTCTGATGACACCATGCAGTCAGGACAAGGTGTGAACTGACATGGTATTGATTAGTTCCTAGGCAAGGGAGGTGAAAATGGAGAGCGAAGTAAGAGCATGACAGACATGGAGCTGGCAGCAGGTAAGGCTTTGTTATTCAGATCCATTTATTTACAAGCTGGTTGAAAGCAGACACAGAGGCAAGACTGAGAAGTCAGTGTGTAATACATATGGCTTTTTATTCCCCATTATATAATGAAACCATTAGTTAGGTTGGTACGGTTCTTATGGTGGTGTTTTTCCTGTGCTGCACACAAGCCAGATGAGCACTGCCAGGCTCTTCCCTCCAGCTGTTCGCATGGAACACAGCAGATCCTGTTCTCTGTATCAGACGTGCTTCCCTCCCTCCAGTCACCTGGGCTTTGCCAAAAGCAAGGCCTATCCTATTTTTACTGCCTTTCCCTTAAGTCATCTTGCTCTTGCCAGAGTATCTATCAAATTAAAACCCATTGGATCAGCTCCTTTGAAATGCTTAAATCAGCAAGGCAAAGTGATGGCACATGAGTCCCAGCAGTGGGACCAGGCAGAGCAGGGAAGAGATGCAGGAGATATGTCTGAGCAGGACAGCAGGCATGGTGCTGGCAGAAAATTTACAGTTTCAGGCTTGGGCTCTGAGCCTCCTTTTTATTACGTTTTACACTGAGCAAACTAGATTGAGTTACCATTGCATTTTCATCTGTTCTATCAGGGCTGCTTTCATATCCAAAGACTGTGGGATTAGAAAGAGGGAGCCATGGAGATGTCCGTTCTGGCCGTCAGCAAATACGTCAGCTATATAAAGAAAGAGCGGGCGATATTTCATAAGCTTAGACTGGGATTTAGCTGTCCAGCAGAGTCCGGAAGAAAAGGAGCAGAGCTAGCATTTCTCCAGTCCCCAGGACTGTATAACTTAGATGAATCTCCACTCTTCTGCTCTCCCTGGATAATTGAGGAATTTCCAAGCTGTTTGCTGGCCCCTCCATCATCCTGCCTTTACCAGCACAGAAGGCCTGCTGGCAAAGCTGGCAGCATGGCAGCAAGCCTGGACAGTGAGATTTTAATAGCTGGTTTCCAGTATAACAGTCATGGCTACAGTGTTTGGAAGGAGAACTAATTGGGCTTGGAACTTCATGTGGTGATGGGGAGATGTTATTGCTGTCTACAACTGTCTGTTCAAAGGATATAGAAAAGATGGGGCCAAACTCTTCTCCAAGGTACATGGCAACAGGACAAAAGGCAACAGACAGGCTGGAACATGGGCAATTAATGTTATAGATTAGGAAGGAGTTTTTCACCTTGCCTTGGTCAGAAGCAGGCAGGGCAAGCCACAGAGACCTCCAGAGGTCCCTTCTAACCTACATGCTTCTCTAGATCTCAGAATTAAATTGTCTGGTAGATCCAGCTGTCTGCAGTCACTCCTTTTCCCATGGAGCAAAGGCTGGTGTTATGATGTTTCTTTTTATTTACTTGAATGATTTCACATGTGGCACTTCACCCCTGCCCTCTCTCCTGCTCTGCCCCCAAATTCTCCACTCCTCATCCAAGGCAGCACTGCTACAAGTGTTGTTGCTCCCAGGCTGCCTTCCCATCCCTTGTCTTCTCCCCTAGAAAAGAGCTTCCTCTTGCATCTCTTCACTTCTCCACTCCCCACATCCAGGCTGCCCTTTACTCTCCCATTTCAGTTCCCCTTGTAGCCCAGAAGGAGAGCATGGGCCATGTGGGCATCTTCATTAGACTTTTTAAAAGCAGGATGGAGTTGAGAGTCTTCAGCAGGGCCTGTCTTGCCCTGATGTGCACAGGGTGAGAGATGTCCAGGGAGCTGCCAAGTCCATCCTGGCAGCTTTGGCAGTGACAGCTGCCTGGAGCATCTGCCCCCAAACCTCCCAAAGGTGGAAGCTGCACAGCCCCATGGTGATGCCCCTCTGCTCAATCATCCTCCCCCTAGGCAGGATCTCCTGGGGTCTTGCCTAGTCTGACCGGTCCCTCTGCTGCTTAGTCCATCCTCTGGTGTAAGTTTGGTTATGTCACCAGATGCCAATGTAGAAACCAAGCCATCTTCTCACCCATATGCTCCCTCCCCACGCCCAGCTGGAGTTTGTTCAAACTAATTTCTGGCTTTCAACTTTGAGTTGCCATATTTGCTTGTGCAGTAAGCCGTCTACTCTGCCCCCACCAGTATGTGGTACATGGTGGTAGCAGCTGGTTTAGCAGAACTACTGGGGCCGTATTCTGACTGTCACTAAGCTACAGAGAGAACTGAGTTTGGCATCCCGTAATCAGTCAAGTTTAATATGGCTTTCTCCACTTGCTATTTGTCATGGCCTTATCAGAACATCTGCATCCTGGCCTCTTATTAAGCCCTTAGAAAAACAGAAGTATCTAATGCCTGAATAGTTTTAAATTTGGAAGCGGAGTGGGAGTAGATGGAAGAAAATACATTCCCCTTCATGTAATCATCAGAGGAGGACAGTTCTGAACAATGACCAGATCGTCCTCACACTAATGATGACAGCAATTTCAGACTTATCATGCTCCAGCACTATATTAAGGCACTGAGATTACATTGTTATTCATTAGCAGAACATCTGCTGAAAATCAGCATGGAGGAGGCTGGTGCAGTTGCTAAAAAGCTTTATGATGGGACAGAGAAAATACTCCCCCACAGGGAAACAATGTCTTCGCCTTCCTGGGTGTTGCTTGGTGTGGGTGCTCTGCAGGAACCATAAAGACGTGATGCAGCCACTTGTCTTGGGCAGGTGAGGACATCGGTCACCGAGATCAGCAGGTTCCAGGTCTGCCCAACCATGTGATCTTGGGTGAGTCTCTTCGCTTTTTCTTGCCTATTCCAAGTGGTCTCTTGCCATCGTGGGCACAGCTTCTTCCATGGCACATCATTTCATGCATGTCACTACTGCACTTGCCATGGCATAGGACAAAGATCCCATTTCCTACATTTTGAAGTTATAAAATATGACTGACCTGGCCAGTCTCAACACAGTCATACCAAAACACTTCTACTCACAACAAACTCAGACTGATGTAGGAACTTTCTGCCATTTATCCTGCCTTGCACCGAGACCTGCTGCCTCAAAAGAGCCTCAAATTTCTCAGTTTCCTTTGATAGATGAACCAAACTTGCAGATAACTTTAGGAGTGACTTGTTAACTTGATTCCCCACCGTTCTGGTTTACTGAGACAGAATTTTAGAGTCAGTTTTCTGTTGAGGAAAACTGCAGTTTTGTAAGGACTAAATACTCCATTTCATGGGAACAAAGTTGATTAAAACTTTGTCACAATTTTCAGCCCTCCTGGTAAGCAGGTTACCACAGCGATCAAGGTCTTTGGCAGCCTTGAGTTAACCAGGTGCAGAAGTTAGGAGGAGCAAAAGCCAGGGCAAGATGATCAAGGCTGACCAACAAATAATTATTCCATACCATAAAGGTCACAATCACTATAAATTGGGGAGTTTCCTCTTCCTACCTCCTGCTCCTTCCTTCTTGCCTATTCTGTGGCTGACATCTTGAGAGGGACTTGTTTGTTGTTCTAGCCCTGAGGCCTACTCCCCCACAATACTGGCTGAGTAAACTCTGTGTATTTTATATTATATTGTTATTAATATTACTTTGATCATTATTTTATTAAATATATTTCTATTTCAACCCATGAATCTCCTTTCCTTTCCTTACCCCCATCAAGGAGGCATTGGGTGATAGAGCAACTGTATAAACCATGACACCCACCTAGGCCTGTTAGTACCTAATCCCCAGGGCCATCCTTGTTTATAGCCTGGAGAAATACCTCACTGCAGTGTATCTGCTGATTCTCATGTTTGGTAGTTGCAGCAGCATTAAACAATTCTTTAGACTTTGATTTTTTTATAAGCAGTTTAAGTTATCCAGAGTACAAGGAATCAGGAACAGCAGGGCCACAAGGGAATTTTGCGGTCTTGTTGCTAAAAATGCAGAAAAGGCTCTGAACTATGAAGACCTCCTGAATCAGCAATGGTGGTGGATTTTCTTCTATCTTAAGTATGCAGCTTCAGAAGCTGTGCTGCACTTCTGAAGGTGATATCTGAGTTTCCAGTCATCACAATCCATGGCAGCCCATGATTTGATTTCATGTGGCATATGGATGATTTGGGGGATGAGGAGCATTACTGTCAGGCATTGTGTTGATGTGTGGTTCTGCACAATAGTTCAGAAATCCAGTTCAGCCTTCTTCAAACTGCCCTGCTTCTACTCAGGAGTCACTGACGCTGATCTGCAGAACCTCAGCTCAAGGAGCTTTCAAAGGACCATTTTAGCAAACCATTCATCAGTGCTCCTGTCTTCGCTCTAACTTACTCCATTCTGGGTTGCCTTAATTTAGTTTTGATGAAATTTAGAGGAACTACTCCTGACAAATGAGACTTTCTCTAGTGGGTTGATTCTTTAAACCATTAACACATGCTTAAATATTGTCAGAGCTTAAAATTAGAACATTTAAGTTCTCAAAGATCCTTCATTATCAAAGGCAGCTGCTGGCATGCAGTGAACCGCTGTTACCCAACAGCGTATCAGTGTGAGGGTGTCCTCACACTGATCATGAAGCCCAAGCATGTTGGGTGTTACAGGGCAGATGGCTACTCCCCTTGTAAAGTAGCTTGAGGTTATAATAGCAGAGGTGGATAACTGTTTAGAGACAGAAGGGGAAAGTGATGGAGATACACACTAGATAATGCTCACTTAAGACTTCATGTTTCACATGGATCTCAAGGAGCTTTGGCTTTCAAGGAAAGGTTTTATAGTGAGAACAAAGGTTTTATGCAACTCCCCTTCAAGATCAGATGCCTAACAGCCATTGCAACTAAGCCTGTCTTCAACAGAAAGAACTCCCAAGAGATTTCCTTTCTGCTCCTCCCAACCTTTCCAGCACCAGTTTCCACCAGTTCCGCTGTGACAAGTCTCTCTGGAGGGCACCAAGAACTCTGATGGCAAATACTCATTAATTGATTCACTGGGACCAAGGAAGCATCCAATCCAATTAGAGATAAATAATTTATGCCATCGAACGCTGAGACTGGGAAACTATTGATCAAGGGCAAGAAAGGAGATGACAGCTGTTCCTGTTGTCAGCTTTATGGAACCTGAACTGAGATTATGATCCTGCAGCAGCAGCT
Source organism: Mesitornis unicolor (assembly GCF_000695765.1). NCBI lineage: Eukaryota > Metazoa > Chordata > Aves > Mesitornithiformes > Mesitornithidae > Mesitornis > Mesitornis unicolor. Next base: position 81,153 of record NW_010202359.1, read on the forward strand.
GGGAGTGGCAGGGGACCACCAATCTGAGATGAACCATCTGAGCTCTCCACACACCACAGAGGCAAACATTTTTATGCTTTAATCCTTAGGCAGTGACCACACCACAGGCCTTGAAACCCATAGAGCTCCTGAAGGTTTAAAAGATACTTACTTCAGGACCAGCATAGGTTTCAGAAGGTAACAACAGGAGGCAACATTTTTCCATGAGGACTTCACAAACCAAACACCTTAGTTTTCAAATAGCCACTGGTTGTGGTACTAAGCCTGCGCCCTGTAGAGAAATGAAATGTTTACTCCAGAAACACCAGGGAGGAGCTCAGTTGTTGCAACAGGACAGGGTAACAACTAGTTCTGCTACAGATTTGTGGTTTAGAGTCTGCAGACAACTTAAGAAGCTGCAGTAGGGGAGGTCCTAATGAAAATGGAGGTATGTGCTATGTGTCAGCAGAAGGAACTGCAACTGCTTGGACCATTGCACAGTGTGCACATTCAGCGCAAACACAGTGTGTCTTTGGAAGACAGAAAAAGACCTGATGATTCGTAATTACGCTTTATTTCTCAAACTTTGCTCTGTATGAAGAGGCTGAGGGAGGAGGAGGATGGTCTGCTATGAAAAAAACTAATTTTATTTTAAACTAAAAATAATATATCCTTATAGGCTTTAATTGCAAAGGGAAGATCATTTTTTGAAGAGGATCCTTACATACTTTTAATCCTAAAGCAAATAGGTCCTTACACACATTACTATACAAAACTCCTAATCAGGCCCAGTGGCAGATCCCTCGGCCTGCCCTCGTGTGCCCCGGGGCCCCCTCACCATCCCCAGGGCCCACAGCTGGCCGTGTACCCCATGCTCCGGTGTCTGTCCTGGGCTGGGGAGACCAGGAGGGGACAGAGGAGTCCGGACAACAGCTGCCAAAGGAGCAGAAAAGGGAGGGGGGAAGCATTTCTGCTGTTACTGGCTTGGTTTATTGTGAGCTTGTTCAGTCTTTCTCGTCCACTCTTGAGAAGCACTATGGAAGCAGCTGGAACAGGCCTTGAGGCTGGAGTCTGGCACTTCTTCCTGGCAGACCTGCGGCCTTCTGCTTCTCCAGAGGATGCGCTGTCTCGCTGACGTCTCTTCTTCATCAGGTGCCGTTCTTGGTGTGCCACTACGCAAGGTCTGGCTTCACCTCCACCCTCCTGTCGGGCAGCCTTCTTGTCCTCAGGCTGAAGAACCCCCATCTCCAGGCACCTCGGTGGCCCTCTGAGGGACTTCCCCCAGCACAGCAGCCCGGCAGAAGCCATGGTGGCTCGTCCTCTTGTCTTGAAATTCGGAGCAGAGGAGGCGGCACCCCTTCAGAAGGGGTGGGGGTAGGGGAGAGGGTGGAGGACGGGAAGGAAGAGCCAGGGGAGGGGGAGCTTGGTCAGGCGCGGAGGAGAGGCTTGGTGGCTAGCGCCGGGTGCGCTTACGC